>NC_092344.1:94747198-94982780 GCF_963676685.1 Mytilus edulis
AGTGAATTAGAAAGAGGCCAGTTGACACTGGTCAAATATTTTCCCAACATCTTCTCATTCTAGTGATAGGTAAATTGTTTTTCATCCAGTTGCATATATATTTTACCTGGTTAATAATTCTATCTCGTCATATGGAAGCGTATAAGGGACATCCTTTGTTATTTTATTTTCAAATTGTCGACTTGTTTTCTTTGAATTATGAACTCTAATCTTGGAATTATGAACTTTAATTTTAGAATTATCAAATTTAAACTTTGGAATAATCAATTTTAATCTTTGAATTACCAATTTTAATCTTGGGATTGTCAACTTTATTCTAGGAAGTTCCAACTATTATCTTTGAATTATCCATTTTAATCTTGGAAATGCCTAATATTTTACTTCTAGTCTAAAAGTTTATTGTGTTTTTAAATATATACTAAATCGACATAATTATTTTCGTTGATTTTATTTTTGATTTTTTTTGTAAAATATTAAAGAAAAAAGACGTTTTTCTAAAGTCTTGTATAGCTCTTATATGTATGTATAATTTGAATCAATCAGGGACTTTATATTTACATAATTTATTTAGATACATTAATATAAAGTTTACATTATAATTTACATAAATATAAAGTTTATATGACAATTTATTTACATATATACAGTTCCTGATTCTATGCATTTGTAAATTAGAATATTGTATATAAGTTAAGGTCATTCTAGATATGCAATCATGTTTAAATATAGGTATCAAATACTACTGAATGTCATGTAAAAACGGGTACATTTGTGTAGTCGTAAATATCATACAATTACCAAACCAATTCGAAGTCGCCCTCTCCCCCTCTTTCTTCGTGCTAATGTCAAACTTTAAATATCCATTTGTAATCATGTATGCATTAAATGCATTTATTATATTATATTGCTGAAAAGGCGGATGTGCATCGATATTTACAATAATAATCATCAACAAAGAGTAAAGTGAAGCACATCAAACTGTGCACTGTTTGGCCGAGACGAGAGTCCAGTGAGCAAAAAGTCACTAGATTTCACTAGGTTAATGAAAGTCGCAAAAATCAGTTTCGCTCTAGTGAGAGTCGGAAGATAAAAGTTGGAATTTCAAAGTTAAAAAGTTGATAATTCCAAAAATTGTGTAGTAATTCCGAGATTAAAGTCGGAAATTCCTAGATTAAAGTTGACAATACTAAGATTAGTTTTGATAATACTTAGATTAATGTTGATAATTTCAAGATTAAAGTTGATAATTACGAGATTAAATTTGAAAATTCAAAGATAAAAGTTTATAATAGCAAGATTGAAGTCAACAATTCGAAAGTAAAATTAAATAAATGATTGCCCTAATACGCTTCCGTACGAACATGAATATGACTTTCTTTTGTACAAATGCAAACAAATTTTTAGTGAGATTTGAAAACAATTGTCAACAACATTCTTCCAATACTAAAAGAGGAGGGAATAGACTACGTACTCATTCCGTTTTTAGTTCGAATATAAGACCACGAAAGTTTGTAAAATATTGAAACTAATTTAGTTGCGACATGGCACAACTTCCGTAACGTTGGAGACCATTAGGTTTTTAAAATTTGAAAAGGAAAGAGATAGTTTATAATGATACTTACATGTAACAGCGATGACGTTTAGATAATTGTTTAACAAAGTCTTCAAATTTGAATCAGATATTATGAATTTTGATAAATGTCCAAAATTTGTGTTTTTATTTTTCGATCTGTATCGAAAGAGATAATATGCTCAAATCTGCTATCTCATTTAAAATCAAAAACATCTGAGTTTTTATATTATAAAAAGACCTGATAGTTTTATTATTCTGCATTGAATGGATTTTGTATTTTATAGTAAAAAAACGTTATATGTAAACTGTTTATATGTTTGTATAATAGATGAGATGTCGATACCATATTTGATTGAATTGAATAGCAAAATGTTTTTTTGTCATTCGGCGAAAGCAATTGCTCGAATAATCAACATTCATAGTGAAAAGGTTTTAAAATAAGTACAGTTATAGTATTATGTGTTAAGTATATTCAAACGCATGAGATGGCCTTGTCTTTAATAAATCAATAATTCTGAGACGAAAATTATTTATACCAGGTAATGGTAAGATTAAACGCCATTAATAAAATGGGAAAAACATATTTATAAGTAATCCATGTTTTTAAAATTTCTATTAATTTAATTTCATGTAATTCATTCTATTACTTAGTTGTTCTTAAAAAAATGGTGTAACTTCGATTTTCATTTAAGTTAAAAAGCTTCAATTTCTAGTTATGAAGTAATCGTAAGGCAGACCAATTTAAATATCTAACGGTGATTGACATTTAACAAACAAACAAAATAAAGATTAATCGATTTGATTGGTACACGGTTTCTCTATATATTTTCTAATTTTGTGAGTTTCAACATTGCAAATTTCCTTTTTTATTTAATTGTACACTCCGATATGAAAGCAAGTGGTCGCTAGAATTGGTCGCCAGCTTGACTTGTCTCTGGAATTAGTTGAAGTCTGTCTGGTTTTTATACACGACTTAAGTGTATGCAACATGACCGGCAAAGTAAATGTTATATCATGTTTGATTTTGATATTTATATGTAAACAAGCCTACGGTAAGAATAAGTTATTTGTTACTTTTAGTAGATAAAATATTCAAATAATTCATTATTTTAAAAACAACCACTTTTCAAAAGCTAATAATTAAGTGAGAAAAACTTCAACATAAAACTAATGTTGTTAAAATATATTCATTTACAATTGATCAAGGATATTTCTGTATATATATAAAACATTTATATTACAAAAAAAGAAAAGACAAATCATATATAAGTTTTTATAGATCTATTTTATAGGAGAAATAACAAGTTAATATGAAATATATAGACCATTATCATTTTTAATCAGAAGCAAATGGTTTCTGGTTATCATCTGGGTTGGGTATCCTCGGTACATCTTGTGGTTCTCAGCATCATCTGATCCTGATCTGAAAAAAGGGATACAGCAGTCAACATTGTGTTATACAACCAATCATTATAGAAACAAACAAATTTGTCAACAAAGATGAACAAACAGGCATAAAGACAAAGCACATAAGCAAACACGAGAGACAAGAATACAAAAATGTTCCATAAAACAATAACACAATGCATTATATAGTACTGAGCCACGTCACACCAGCGATGTAAAAAATGTAATGAGCCACACTGAAAACGTGTAGTCAAACATGAAAACAACACTTTATAATTAGCGTCACTGATGTAGACGAAACGCGCGTCTAGCGTATTAAATTGTAAGCCTGTTACCACCTTTGGTAACTATTTACATTGTTGGTAATTGGGTTTGAGCGTTCCTGTTGGAGGTAGATCCAGTGGAGCACATCGGTCACATGAAATATAGTTAGACAGCCAACCAAGTAAAAAGTTGAAGAGTATTGAAGACCAAATATGGCAAAATGTTGTGCCAAATACAGTTGTCTATGCTTCACAAAAACGGACATGAGAAATGTAGCAAAATCCATCGAAGGTCAACTTTGCTGGAAGGAGTTGAAACCTTTGTTTCTTTATAATTTCTTTATTTACAAACATAATAAAGGCTATGTTGCACATCGTTTTCGACGCAAAAAGACACTAATCAAGTTTTAAAGGGGCATTAGCTGCCTAATTGATGTTCACCGATTTGACTCAAATTCTCATATTCAAATTATAGCGTACTTAAATTTACATCCAAATTAAAAGAAAGTCTAAGATAAACAATTAAAAAAAGCAAGGACTCGATATTCATGTAGCAGCATTTCATGTGTATTTTAAAATATACTCCATCTATATAGCCATTGAAATGACTAAGAAGACTGCCGAGTAATATAACCCTTCGTAAACATAAATATACAAATAAACAAATATTAATTAATGCCTGTACCAAGTCAGAAATATGACAGTTGTTGTCCAGTCGTTTGATGTGTTTTGTCATATCATCTTGCAATTTAAATAGGTACTTTCCGAGTTAAGTATTTTTGTGATTTTACTTTTTACGTGTAATTGGATTTTTTTTTTATGCCTGTTTAATTTCACAATATAGGTTAGAACATACGTAAATCAACGTTTTTACCTTTAAAGGATGACTTTTGTGGATCGAATCAGTAAACCTAATGTTTCACATTGGTAACACTTTCAACTTTGACATTCATTTCCTTTTAATATGTGAACACACCTAAAAACAAATGCGTTATCTATCGGAGGAGTCAAATTAAAGATCACATAGATTAAATGAGAGTTAATCATTGACTTGCAGGTGAATAACACATCTGCGATTTTTTTAAGCTTATATTGATCAATTTTTGCTAAACTGACTTCTTAACGAAATATAATTCAAAGTTCTGCTTTTAGTACTAATTGAAGTATAAAGAACTCTCTTTTGAATTTGGGTCTAAACCGTAGCTTATGTCCCTTTGACTGAAAAGATATTTTACACCAGTAACGTTTTTCAAAAGCATGTCTTTTGGCCAATATATTGGCTCACATATACAATTAATGCAAAGATCTCAAAATGAGTCAATTTTAGCAGTTTTTCTCTGTTGTGTCGTAGTTCTCTTATATTTGATACGTTTCCCTCAGTTTTAGTTTGTAACCCGGATTTGATTTTTTCTCTATCGATTTATGAATTTTGAACAGCGGTATACTACTGTTGCCTTTATTTAGCAGTGCTATACTGAATATATAATGAAGAAATTTAAAGCTTTCATGGAAAACGTCTTAAAAAATAAAAGATCTGACAGAATGATGCATATCTTAAGGATTTTAGATTTACGATACAGTTCAAAGGGCACAAAGGGTACCTTACCTACTTTTTTCTTTAGGTTAGTCTACCAAGCTGTTATTTATTAACTGAAAAGGTTCCATATTTTGACAAAATTCTTTTGGTTCCTATCATATAAATTGAATTCTATAATCCTAAGGATTTGTACTGGTTAATATTTTATTTTTAGATGCACGATTATTTTTATTAGTTGCTATTGGCTTTGAACTAGCTATCAGTAACTGCGAATACTCTGAGATCTGTAATTAGTGGGTTTTGGGGTGGATGTATAAGTACCTTGCCACGCTATTTCTATTGTATTTCTATGTGCAACCATCTGGTGAGTTTAGCCTTTTTCAAATGATTTTAAAGATTGTTTTTATGTTGTACTGTTACACCACAGTACAATGTTAGGGGAGGGTTGGCGACTTCAAACTAGTTTAACCCCGCCCCATCCTGTATGTGATTTCTTTTTCGTTTATCAATTTGGACATAAATTGGGCCGTTTTGGACATAAATGAGACCGTCATTTTCTCGTTGTGTTACATCTGACAATTCGGGTCTTTTATAACTATGCGATATTGGTTTTATTCATTGTTTAAGGCCGTATAGTAACCTATAGTTGTTAATATCGGTGTCACTGGTCTCTTGTGGAGAGTTGCCGCATTAGCAATCATACCACATCTTCTTATTTTTATACCAGATACTTATACTTTCAGCGGCGGCTTGTCAAAATATCGAAACCACAGGAACTATAACAGGAAATTTTGATAAAAGAGATACAGGAACAGGTAACATGAATGTACACTTTGTATTTTAGTATAATTTAGAGTCATTAGAAGTTTCCGATGCTCTAATCTCATTGTTCATTCCAAAAGATTCAAATTTTGACAATAAACAAAAACGTTATGGAATTGCATGTACTCCAAACTGAGCGTGACTGGTAACGTCGACAGGAATAGCGTTCCATGCTGTGTCAACCAACACTCAGTCAAACACCAAAAAAGAAATAACAGGATACAAAACACGACATAAAAAATTAACGACTGAGCAACATGAATTCTACCGAAATTCGGGGATGGTTTCATGTTCTCCGGAAGGGTAGACAGATTCTGCTTCAAACGTGTTGTCCGTCGTGTTGCTCTTGTAAGAAAAAATATTGTTTGTTAATGTACATCGGATTTGGTTGATTTTTTTTTTAAGCTTTCAGAATTCAAGTTTGAGAAAATACAGGTTAATAAAATACCGATTTATTTCAATAGAATCTATAGCAGCTGCAGAAACTTTATACATTTTATCATTCGAGACAAAGAACGTGTTGTTATTTTGAATATTAGGGATGAATAATATGTAAAATGCATGTACATACATCATGTGTATAAATCTACATTATCATGTATATGTCTACAACACGTAAAAGTATATAGTGTTTTCTTTGCCATTATTTCAACCAGTAAATTTAAACTCCATCTCATTACAGATTTAAAAAATCTATAACCGACTGAGTGTATAAATAAATTTTGGAAAAAAACCCAACTTTTAGTAATCATTTAAAACTGACAGAAACATGCATTAAATCCAATTAAACTATTTTGACTAAGCTTGGGTAAAATAATACAAGAAATACGTAGCAAAAGAAAATTGTTTTACGGATACAGAACATCAAATTAATCACATGTTTTTATGAGGCAACTATCCACCAAAGAATAAATATGTAAATATAGCTTAGAATAACCGATTGACAAAGGATAAATATACCTGTATCACAAAATTATAAACACAGTGGACACTAAATTCAAGTCCTCTTAAACTAATATTTGTTTCTTATTTGTAGGTGTGGCAGTTTTGATGGATCATACTGACTTTGATTTTCATTGCTGTGGTTTTGTCAACAGATGGACATTTGACGCCGATGTAGTTGGTAGTGTCGATGCCATGGTTTGGCGGCCAGACCCAAACGCGGGAAATACGTACACATTAGTTGGTTTTGATACAATAACTTCAAGTAGTAAGTTTTTAAATAATGTTTTATACTGCAATCAGCTATTTTACTATACAGATAAAGCTATGCGTATAAATGTCAATGACCTCAACTAACCTATTAGCCCCGCCTACTTACCGGAACTACTGTATATCATCAACAATGTCACGTCACAACCATGACAACGTTTAGTAACAATTGTCAAACTTTTATAAATTTAAACTTGTTATGTCTTCAAATTAGTTATTTGCATGCCATGTTTATTAAATGTTATTAATTAAGTTTATTTTCTCTTTCTTATTCCTTAAAATGTCCATTTCTTACCGCTTACAGGGAAATACCCAAAATGGTACCCCAAGAGGGAAATTCAAAACACTTTTTTTTAACAATAAATTTGTCACATTTTTGTTTTATGTTGGGTTTTTTTTCTAAAGTTTATAAGATGTCTTATAAAGTATATGAGATATCTTATAAACAATTTTTGTATAAGATATCTTATATAGTTTATAAGATATCTTATATAGTTTATAAGATATCTTATATAGTTTATAAGATATCTCATATAGTTTATAAGATATCTTATATAGTTTATGAAATATCTTATAAAAACAATTATATAAGATATCTGATAAACTATATAAGATATCTCATAAACTATATAATATATCTTATAAACTATATAAGATATCTTATAAACTTTAGGAGATATCTTATAAACTTTATGAGATATCTTATAAACTAAATAAGATATTTCCTATAATATATTAGATATCTCCTATAATATATAAGATATCTTATAAAATTTCATTTTTATGAGGTATGTTATATATTATATGAGATATCTTATATATTATATAAGATATCTTTAATGTTATATAAGATATCTCCTAAAATTTATAAGATATCTCCTAAAATTTATAAGATATCTTATAAACTTTATAAGATATCTTCTAAAGAGTATAAGATATCTTATAAAGTATATGAGATATCTTATATAACATTAAAGATATCTTATATAATATATATCTCATATAGTTTATAAGATATCTTATATAGTTTATAAGATATCTCATATAGTTTATAAGATATTTTATATAGTTTATGAGATATCTTATAAAGACAATTATATAAGTTATCTGATAAATTATATGAGATATCTTATAAACTATATAAGATATCTTATAAACTATATAAGATATCTTATAAACTATATGAGCTATCTTATAAACTATATAAGATATCTTATAAACTATATAAGATATCTTATAAACTATATAAGATATCTTATAAACTATATAAGATATCTTATAAAGTTTATGAGATATCTTGAAGTAAGAATAAATAGCAAAACGGCTTGCCATATAATAGATATACATCAAATCTAACGATGCCAAATATAGAACCCACCCTATGACTAAATATATGAGTGCATGAACACTTATGTCAGGACACACCTTGCTCGTTTTTTTTTTGGAGACGAATCAGTAACAAGGAGAAAGATTCCAATCAAAATATCATTTATTAAAAACGACAATCAAAATTATTTACAATAACAGGGGAGATAATCTTACAAAGGGTCACATTTAAATGCCCCTGATTTAACTCCCCTGATAAAAAGCCAGCCTACAAAAAGAGGTGGTGTACAAAAAAGGCCACTTACAAAAGGTGGCTTATCATAAAAAGGTCACTTACAAAAAGTAACATATCATAAAAACCCATGAACAACATAATGGCAAAATCATAAAAATCATAACGAAAATAAATCACAAAACCGACATCATATTTAAAGCTCTTTAAATGTACAAGGTGGCAAGTTATTGGGGTTGGGGTTTGGGTCAACAATTGTCCAGAGAAAATTTACGATCTTTCTTGTCGCAGATAAATTTTTTCGACAGAATATATCTGTTATTTGATTGGTTGGTTAAAATACAGATGAAATAATTATGCCATTTACACTCAGTTCAAATTGACTGTTTAATTCAAACAAAATATGTCCACATAGACATAAATGAATTTATAAAATAAATTAGATTTATTATTGTCGATGCAGTCAGAGTGTGATATTTTATATTATAAATTTATCAACGCAGGAAATGTTAAGTCTATACTCAGTCTGATTAAATAAACCAAATAAGTAATTTTCTGAAACATGACACTTGTATTCCTTATATTTTTCTAAAATAAATTATAATTATCTGTGTTGTAATATTCAGTTCTCTACCGATCAAAGCAAAAAGTAAAATCACAAAAATACTGAACTTAGAGGAAAAATCCAATAGGAAAGTCCATAATCACATGCATATGGCATAATCAAATAACAAAACACATCAAAAACGAATTGACAAGAACTGTCATATTCCTGACTTGGTACAGGCATTTTCAAATATAGAAAATGGTGGATTAAACTTGGTTTTATAGCGCTAACCCTCTCACTTTGATGACAGTCTCATCAAATTCCGTTATATTTACAATGATGCGTGAACTAAACAGACATAATAAATAAAATAGTCAAAATATGGGTACAGCAGTCATCATTGTAACAATTTTAAAAGGAACAATTTAACAGAACACAAAAACATCTATCTACAAACACATTCATTGATTCGCGTGTCTGACGTCAGAAAATTTTATACGTCACAGATATTTGTCGTTCAATGTATATATACAAACAATTTTAAAATTTCTCATAGGCAATGTTAGCATACAGGGTTAAAAAATCAAAAGTATGTAAGAATTAATTTCAGAGATAGACCTAGATTTAAAATCGTCCAAATTTATATAGAATATATAAGAATCCACAAAATAGTTCATTCCACTACGCGATTGAATAATTTTGACGTTTGTGGTTCAACGTATTTTGTATTTTTTAAGGCAGCAACCATTTGATTTTCGGGGGGGGGGGCTATAGATTTTATCCCGGATAAATTATTTTTTTCGAAAACTATCAATTTTTTTGGCAACAAGTCGAAAACAACTTTTTTCTTTCAATTTTCAGCATTACATATAGTGGCAGCTGAGGGTGAAACAAACAAGTTTTTTTTCTTTTCTCCAAAAACTGGAAACAAACTTTTTTTTCCAAAAAAAAACAGGTTTCGGAACTGTTGTTTCATGTAGACTCATTTGTGTCAATGAATTGCTATCTTTTCGTAGATCCTTCAAATCAAGAATGGAAAGATATTGCAAATGGAAATAGAATTCGAGTTGACAATGGCGATCTTATAGGGTTGTAAGTTTGTTTTTAAATGTTTGTCTCTTCTCTAGACAAGGTCAATTACCAGGTTATACTGGACTCATAAAATTATATCAAGAAACTTAAATATATACGACTATTCTTTGCGTTTTATAATGAAAATATCTTTGAAGGGAGTCATATGTCTGTTCCTATACATTCTTGACATTCAAACATTCCCTTTTTTATAGTTCCTGACTAAAACAGACCAACCGCGGGGGTCATATGTCTGTTTTTATACATTTCTTGACTTTCAAACATTCCTTTTTTTATAGTTCTTGACTAAAAATTTAGAATAGCTATTCGGACGCATACAATTCATAATGTTTGTTATTTGCTATAAAAAATTCTACTTCACATACATATACAACTGGTGCCGTTAGTTTTCTCGTTTCTACTTCACATACAAATACAACTGGTGACGTTAGTTTTCTCGATTCTACTTCACAAACATATACAACTGGTGCCGTTAGTTTTCTCGATTCTACTTCACATACAAATACAACTGGTGCCGTTAGTTTTCTCGATTCTACTTCACATACATATACAACTGGTGTCGTTAGTTTTCTCGTTTCTACTTCACATACATATACAACGGTGCCGTTAGTTTTCTCGATTCTACTTCACATACTTATACAACTGGTGCCGTTAGTTTTCTCGATTCTACTTCACATACATATACAACTGGTGCCGTAGTTTTCTCGATTCTACTTCACATACATATACAACTGGTGCCGTTAGTTTTCTCGATTCTACTTCACATACATATACAACTGGTGCCGTTAGTTTTCTCGATTCTACTTCACATACATATACAACTGGTGCCGTTAGTTTTCTCGATTCTACTTCACATACATATACAACTGGTGCCGTTAGTTTTCTCGATTCTACTTCACTACTTCACATATATATACAACTGGTGCCGTTAGGTTTCTCGATTCTACTTCACATACATATACAACTGGTGCCGTTAGTTTTCTCGATTCTACTTCACATACATATACAACTGGTGCCGTTAGTTTTCTCGATTCTACTTCACATACAAATACAACTGGTGCCGTTAGTTTTCTCGATTCTACTTCACATACATATACAACTGGTGCCGTTAGTTTTCTCGATTCTACTTCACATACATATACAACTGGTGCCGTTAGTTTTCTCGATTCTACTTCACATACATATACAACTGGTGCCGTTAGTTTTCTCGTTTGAATTGTTTTACATTTGTCATTTCGGGGCGTTTTAAAACTTAGTATGCGGTATGGGCTTTGTGACCTATAGTTGTTAATGTCTGTGTCATTTAGTCTTCTGTGGAGAGTTGTCTCATTGGAAATCATACCATATCTTCTTCTTTATATCTTCACAGACAGCAGGATTAAAATTGTGAACGTCAAACACGCGTCTCGTCTACAAGAGACTTACATGTTGTATCAGTGGTCGTCTCAAACAAAAACGTTGCAAATAAAAACAAATAAAAGAATTACTGATTACTCATCGTATTTTTTCCTTCAAACAACCCTTAACAATTTGACCTGACTTAAAATAAACCTACAAAAAAGAATGAAATCTAAAAGGATCATTTTCACTTGTTTTTGTTATTGTGTCTTTTGTTTGATTGTTTAAGAAAAGTCATTTTGATATTTTACAGTGTCTTTCTATGTTGTGAATATGCACTATTGTTTTAGGTTGGGTAAAGGTTGGCGCCTATTAAAAAGTTTAATCCGGCTGCATTTGTTTGCACCTGTCCTAGATAAGGAGCCAGATGATCAGTGGTTGTCGTTCGTTTATGTGGTTCATAAATGTTTCTCTTATTTTAAATAGATTAGACCGTTGGTTTTCCATGTTTGAATGGTTTTACACAAGTCAATTTTGGGGCCCTTTATAGCTTGCTATTTGGTGTTAGCAAAATCTCCGTGTTAAATGGTTTACCTTAAAATACGTTATGATTTGGTTGGAGAATTGTCTCATTGGTACTCACACCACATCTTCTTATATATAAAGGCTAATAAACAGGAATATAAATGTATCAAATGGTAAAGCAATTCAATTGTTTTGAATAAAGGCTTTATCAAAAACCTTTTAATTGTTCTGACAATTTTAAATCAATTTGAAAGACAAAAATCCGGTATCACATGCTTATCTTACTGTTATTTTTTTTTATATGTCAAGTTCATAATACTTCTGATGAATACGATGTTTCTGTGTCTTAGTGTATGTGTGTTTCTGACAAACAATTATTTCTATCATTTAGACATACGACCAGCAGTTCGTTCATTATACCATGTTATCTAGAGAACCAAGGAAATGGAAATGATGGCAGTAAAAAGAAAACATTGACCTCTGTTGTATCATCAATGTCATCCCCAAGTCCATATGACTGGTCTCCTGCAATTGAGACTAATTCAGCTTGTGCCATTCAAGCGACGATTACACAAGGTAAGTGTAACCACAGTCGTATCCTATTTTTTTGTTTCATTGATAATGATACATTTTAGTTTTCTGTATAAATCTTTAAAGGATTCACTAGAATACGAAACAACTTTTTTTTAACGACATTTGTATTCACCAAATATGCTTGTTACATTGCAACTTCAAGAAACCAAGCTTTTCTTGATGCATCTTGTTATATTCCACTGATTACACTGGTTAATATTCAGCTGCTTGTATATATGTATTACACATTTCTGGAAATACAATTGTACAACATTTGTATGCATTATGTTTTAATCTATTCAATCGTCTATACTTCTTTTTAGTGACTTCAGTAATGGATTAAATTTCATTGTTCTTTTTTCATTATATTTTTTTATGTATTCTTGAATAAAAATTTGATAAATATTTACATTTGTGAATTTCTGATTAGAAATTTTATATCCGAAGACTAATTGATTAAGGTTGATCATAAGTAAATGGTTTTTTTTTAGAACAGAACTTTCTTATTATTTGCCAAAATATAGATTTTAATATGCTTTTTTTCAAAAATAGAATAAAAAGTATGCATCATCGTGCTATTTTTCAAGCTATAAGTCGTTGAAAATTGCCTAAATTTGGTTGATTTGTTCATGAAAAAACACATAAGAGTGCATACACAAAATCTATGATATAGATTTTTGAAATAAATTGTGAAAAGATAGGTTTCATAATATGTTTTAAGAAAATAAAAAGAAAACATGGTGTCATCGAACTTGTTTTCTTGTCACAAGTAAAAATTAAAAAAATTCCCTATTAGCCTAGTATTAATTTTGTACTAAAAGAGTTGTCTCCCCTGAAATGGCTCATTTGAGAAAATGATCTAAAAAACCAAAAAGGTTGATATTTGTTAAAATATTTTGAATAATACAATAAATTAACAAGTTTTCTTTATATAAATAAACTGTCTAACCATTACATTGCAATCTGTTTCTTAATTTGCTGATTTGAGCAAATAACTAGACCGATTTTGTACTGTGATTGTACAATCCAAGATGGCGGTATACCATAATTCTACTTTAAAAGATACTCTAAAGTTTAAATTCGATTTTATCATTAATTAGAAATTTTTAATTCATGTTTACATTAATGTTTCATGTTCTGTCCGACTCGGCTTCTGTTAAAATCATTATTTATTTAGGTGGACGATACTTATTTTATTACTAGATTTATGATGTCTGTGGTAGAGACGGCAATGTTTTCTTAACCGTCTCATGAACTTGGTGCACGTGTTAATTTTTCAATCTTTGTCAGGTTTATTCAGTCAGTTGCATTAATAAGTTAGTAGCAGTATAGCAGTGCAAAATTCAAATCAAAATTGTTTGGTTATTTCACAACTTTTCACAACTTCCTTATTAAAATGCCGCCAGTTCGTAAAAAGCGTGTTTCCAGTAAGAAAAGTAAGAAAAGTGACACACTAGTTGTACAGAATTCCAGTAATACAGAATTGACATTTGACGAAGTTAAAGAAAAACTAAGGAAGCAAGGCATCAGGGCTCCATCAACTTTCACCAAAGAGCAGTTATTGGAACTATTAAGTGAGAATTCAGGACAGGATAATACAGTTATGCCCGAAATTCCAGCATTAACTCAACTTACCACCAGTTTAAACAACATGGAGCAAACTGTTCAAAATCAAGGAACTTTAATTCAGTCGCTTTTAGTTCGAGAATCAAATATCATTAGTCATCCTGCAGCCGTTAGTGATATAAATAATGGAGTACATCATGATACAGGATCTTATCACACTGCCAAGGTTTCCTCAGGCATGTTTCCGCATGTTCAACCAGTGGCACCGAACGTTCGGAAGCAGATATTAGAAGGCAAGTACATTAATCTGGCTACTCTACTTAACAATCAAGAAAACGTACAAGATTATAAAACTGTTGATGAATCTGACGGGTCCGTTCTGTTAATCAAACATCGCGATCCCCGCCTTCAAAGAAACTTGTCTATTCAAGAATTTCTAGAGCTTTTAATATTTACAAAAATATTATTTGTGAAAAGCAAGACCGACGGATCGAATTCGATATGTATATTCAAGATGTCATTGATATCTCTGCAAGATACAAAGGTCCCGTTTTCTACGAGTATCACAAGGCTTTCGCAGATAAGGTAGCTGCTATCAAACTGACCCACGGTAAAGTTGTAGATTGGGCCATCAGAGACGAAAAACTTTATTCATCCATCTCTAGTGGACAAATTATTAAGGAATGTGAAACATGCGGTATGCTTGGGCATCTCACACCCGTTTGTCAAACGTTACCAAGCTTTGGTCAATCGAACAATCGATCCTAACCAACTAATAATCAAACTCATTTTCAGAAAGTACAAGTTGGGAGTAACGATCGTGGTGATTCCAATACAGATATATGAGGACGCCGTGTTCTTTTCTTTCGTGGTCGGGAAGTGTGTAACAATTTCTTATCAGGAAAATGTTTCAAGGGGACAAAATGTTCATTCGCCCATGTCAATACTAGATCATCTAGTGGTTCTATTCCGAACAGTAGGCCGTCACAAGAACAAACGCAGGCTAAGAATTGACTAGTGTCTACGCCTATTGATATCGATCAACTTGAAGTTGAACTTACACATTATCCGGATAAAAATTTTGTTTTTAATTTAATTAATGGACTTCGATATGGTTTTGACACAGGCATTAACGTACTACCAAGTAAATCTTTGGAATGTAAGAATTTATTGTCCACCAAGAAATTTCCCGATGATGTTACGAAACTGGTAGATAACGAACTTCGTAAAGGATACCTTATTGAACCATTTACAAAACCTCCGTTTGATACTTATAGAATCAGTCCGATAGGTATTGTTGAAGGAAAATATTCAAAAAAGAAACGATTAATTCTAGACCTTTCGGCTTCTAACAACAATGATGAGCATCACAGCATCAATGATTTAATAAATAAGGAAGACTATTCATTAACCTATGTAAGAATTGACGACGCTATAAATATAATTAAGTCATTAGGAATTAAAAGTCAATTATGTAAGTGTGACGTAACCGATTCATTCAAATTAATACCTGTACATAATTCTTTATGGCGATTTTATGGATTAAAATGGAATGACATGTACTATTTTTATACTCGTTCAGCATTTGGTTGCCGTTCAAGTCCCAAGATATTTGATACATTATCAGTTGCAATATGTTGGATCTTACAAAATAATTACGGTTTGCGGCACGTGTTACATTTGTTAGACGATTTTCTCCTGATTAACAATCCTTACGTAGATGCTACAAGGAATATGACCACAATGTTATATGTATTTAATAGTTTAAAGATTCCTCTCAAGGCTCATAAAACAGTTGGTCCATCTACTTCATTAGAATATCTCGGCATAATTCTCGATTCAATGCATATGCTTGCTAAATTACCAGATGAGAAGCTTGTTCGAATTAAGGATATTTTATACAGCTATCTTAATAGACGTTCATGTACTTTGCTTGAAATGTTAAGTTTATTGGGTCATCTCAATTATGCATTGGCTAGAGGTATAGGGGGAGGGTTGAGATCTCACAAACATGTTTAACCCCGCCGCTTTTTTGCGCCTGTCCCAAGTCAGGAGCCTCTGGCCTTTGTTAGTCTTGTATTATTTTAATTTTAGTTTCTTGTGTACAATTTGGAAATTAGTATGGCATTCATTATCACTTAACTAGTATATATTTGTTTAGGGGCCAGCTGAAGGACGCCTCCGGTTGAGGGAATTTCTCGCTTCATTGAAGACCTGTTGGTGACCTTTTGCTGTTGTTTTTTTCTATGGTCGGGTTGTTGTCTCTTTGGCACATTCCCCATTTCCATTCTCAATTTTATGTAAAGTAATTATACCAGGGAGATCGTTTGTGTCGTACTTATTGACATTAGCACACTCCGTTAAAGAACTTTCTCATCACGTTACAATAACAAAGGGATGTAGAGATGACATGGCAATGTGGTTTAAATTCCTTAAAGTCAGTGGAATGGTATATCATTTTTTATCAGAGATAACGTTATTAATGCATCTGATTTTCATTTATTTACGGATGCTTCATCAACAATCGGATACGGAGGTTATTTTAGGAAAAGGTGGTTTCAAGGCATTTGGTCCGACGATTTCATTCGGCCCGATGAGGAGTCTTTCTCAAAGGCTTACTTAGAATTGTATCCGATTGTTATATCTGCTATTTAATGGGGGCATGAATGGTCTACTAAACGCATTCTTTTTCATTGTGATAATATGTCTAGTGTGTACATTATTAATAAGGGTCGTTCAAAGTGTAACGTTATTATGAATCTTGTACGCCGTTTAACTTGGTGTGCAGCTAAATTTAATTTTGTTGTACATGCTGTACATGTACCAGGGAAAGAAAATAACATAGCAGATGCTCTTTCTCGTTACCAGATGAAGCGGTTTCGACAATTGGCTCCGGACGCTTCGCCAAATCCATGCACCTGCCTTCCTCATTCCGAAATTCTGTGGAGTTAGATCAAGCAGATGACAGAATAAAAGTATCAATGTGAATACCCGCAATGTTTATTCAACAGGATATAAATGTTTTATTCAATTTTGTGGCGATCATATCACTGGATTCAACTCATGGAGCTTCAATATGTCTAAAATTTCGGAAGATTTATTGGTCTATTTCGTGGCACATTGCCAATCAGTGTTAAAACTGAAATATTCAACAATGAAATTATATCTCGCTGGAGTTCGTTTTCATAGAGTTAATTTTGAAAATGTGAATCCCCTTTGTGATAAATTTGGTCATACATATCAACGCTTGCAAAATGTGTTAAATGGAGTTAAAAAAATCTGAGAGTAAGCCATTACGACAAAAGTTCCCAATAACGTTTAAAATTTTACAGGAAATAGTAACTTGTTTGCAATGTGGATTTTTCAATCATCATTATATGGATTTAACATTTCAAACAGCGTGTGTTCTGGCATTTTATGGTTTCCTGAGATGCAATGAGTTTACATGTAGAACTGTGTTTGATCCAGATTCAAATTTATGCGTTTCTGAAATAAATTTCGTTTCAGAATGCGAAGTAACTGTAAATTTAAAAGGTACAAAGACAGATATATTCCGACAAGGTATTATAATTTCCTTGTTCAAGATAGAGGGCGTCGTTTGTCCGTATAAATTGCTATCTCAGCTGACGAATGTAAGACTAAACCTAAACGCAAAGCACAATGATTCGTTTTTCGTTGAAGAAACCGAAAAACCACTTTCCCGGAACTATTTTATAAGCAAGCTGAAAACAATACTCATAGCATTATGGTATAGTGAAAAGGATTATAGCGGACATTCTTTTCGATCAGGTGCAGCCACAAGTGCTAGTTCTCAAGGTATTGAGGACAGCATGATACAAACACTGGGACGTTGAAAATCAAATTGTTTTAAACGTTTAAAACATTAGAACTTCTAAATTGGATATTAAATCCGCGCTGGAAAAGATTAAATAACAAGATACAATGCAGAAAAACGTTTTTATTACAATCGGTTATACTTTGTAACTTGTCCTCCATCCTAGCCTTGTGTCTTTTCTTCTCACGTTGATCTCAATATTGTGCTTAAGGAATTTTATATTGACATTAAATTTTTCTCTAGATCAACTTGAATTTTAACAAGACACAAGGCTTCATCAGGCACAACATCTTCAAATTTTGGGGTTACTCAATATGAAACTTGGGCAGGCGACATAACGTTACATATTTCGTTTTGGGCTATGATATTTTATTTTTTGCCGAATATAATATCGTTTCCCCAAAAATTTCTGAGTAGTTAGGGTGCCTACGTACCTTAACGAGGAATAGTCTCATCTTGATTGCTCAACAGCTCTATTTCACGTCGGTCTATGCCCACAAAGATTTACTCTTATACGGTACCACGTGGAAAATCAAGTAAGGCTATACCGCTCGGGAACGGCTTGCTAAAGTACTCTGAGACAAGTAGACTGGTAGTCGTACACACACGTGTATGCAAATACCCCTATGGTGACGCATTTCTGTCAAAAATATGTGGCTAGCTCAGGCACAGTATTTTAACGGCAAATTATCCTTAATTATCTGAGAACACACTATCATTTTATGTACATACTGTGTGTTTTGTGTCAACTGCAGGTAGCATGTAATTTGTTTTGTTCTTGATTTACAATATGACAGAACTGAGTGAATTACATGATACTAGAGAAAAAATATCCTTAAGCATTCACACAGTGTGCCGCACACACTGCTCGGATAGTTAAGTATAATGTTGGCGTCAGTTAGTTTACATTCATCGCTTTTATTCACTAACGCCCAAGAAGTTTTCTGTAACATGACGTGTTGCCCTTAAGCCCAAATATTTGTATAATAAAAATAATTATTTTATCATGTTTTATATTTTTTCAGTACTTCAACAATATCAGACTGGGTATCTTGAAATACTTCCTAATGGACGTAACAGGCTTTATATCAACAATAACTACTTTCGCAATTGTGGTATATTGTCTGTGATCGTTCTTATAAGAGCGGTCATTAAAAGCTATCAATTATCTGCGGTCAAGGTTAATTTATATTTATTTGTATATCTCTAATCATTGTTCACGCTTGTAATTCTCTTATCAAGTGGTTTGTTAAGGTCAACGCATTGAGGTTTTATTAGTTAATTGGCTTTGGTCTACCGTGTCGGTATTACCTTTGGATCATACGCTTGACGTGTATTTATTATGTTTGAAACATGTTGTATAAACTCAGAAATACTTTTCCAAAAAGATTTCTAAAGATCGTCAAGAAATAAAAAAGTGATTATAATCTTCTTCGTCGTTCCATACATTATATAAACCTTCATTCTTCTGTTTCCATTTGAACAATATGAAACATGAAACTTGACATATAGTTGGTTAATACTAAGGTTCTCATTGATTTGAAAATACGCATTCATTTGCTAACACACCAATTGATGGTTCAATTTTATCTTTACAAATTGACTTACATAATATGTTTGTTGAAAAGTTTGAAGCCTCAATGTAATTACCTTTCACGATCAGCTTCTGTCTAGAAATATATACAATACTTTTAATAGAACTTTCAGACTTTAAAAACTTTTAAAACTTTGTTACTACTTGACCTCGAATAATTTTAATCATTATATATTGCACATAAATTCTAAATGACTTTTCACAAAAATCAGAATCATTTTTTTGTAAAAAGAGTCTTTGTTTATCGACTCTTTAACAAGTTTCATATCATATAGTTGTTATGTTTGTCAGCTTTTCATTATTTAAATAATTATTCTGACTTAAAATGTTGAAATCTTGATATTGTACACATTATACTGCAGGTGAAGTTCCATCATTGACAGGGTTAACCGACGTAATAAAGTATAATGACGAATTGTTTGCAGGCGATCTATTATTCACATTTACAGCTACTGATAGCGACTTGGAAGACGCAAATAGCTTGGTGATAACATTTAACAGTGCTGCAATTTATTTCGGACTCCAAAATACCAGTAAGACTTGCTTGATATATTTATCTATACATAGAGACGTTTTGTTTTTACCCACTTGAAATGAATATTTGGAAAAAATATCTTTAAAAGAGGAAATGAATCATATTCACCTACGGAAAGATCATTTCAAAGTTAAGAATAGAAAAAATTGATTATTACAGACTTAGATTTTTCTTAACATTCAAAAATGTCAATGTCTTAATGATCTTATTTTATTTTCAAATTGAAATAAATCACTAATATTCTTATTTAACTGAGAACTAGGTATCAAAAGAGATCATTCGTTCACATTTTTTGTTTGTAATTTCTTTTTTAATTTCTTTTTGGTACTTCTTTGCATTGAAGACATTTTGAAAGACCATGATTCTGCAATTTCACATAGCACTTTCAAAGTATACACTTGCATGGCTCTTATAAATAACTGCTGTACATGAGATATGCGACGTGTATGTTTGTGTCTCATCTCACTTTAGACGTGCTTTCGCGGTCTTAGATTATATAGGTAACAGAATAATTGTCTGTAGCTCTTTTCGCAAAAATTCTTAGGTGTAAAATTAATTTTACGATAAAAATATTTAGTTGAATTGTTAAGAACATTTTAGACTTACGATAAATTATACACTTAAGATTTTTTGTAATTTGTCTTATTCCTGTGGATAGGACATTTTCACTGACTTTTTTTGGCATGAGGATGAATCACGTATATCAGGAGACGCTTATCCCTTGATAATCCGGCCTGGCTCTTTTTGTTATTTTAAAGTTCACGCAATTCCTCCATATTTATTTATTTTTACATTGATTTCTATTTATTGAATGTATTTTTGAGATTAGAAAAATGGGTAAACTACCTTTGCCTTTAATTTAAAATCGTTTGATAGGTAATTCACATATTTATTTATATGTTATGTAGTTTACTGATGTTCTAACCTCATAAACAAGTTAAAAAGATACATGATCAAATTTCATTTATCCGTTATGAAAATATAAATCAGGGATAAAAACTGAGAGAATCGCATACCCTTGGGAACTGTTGCATCGACAAATCACATACCCTTGGTGACATGTTGCATCGACAGAGTGCATAATTTATTTAACTATTTTAGCATTTCGAAAAATTTGCTAAATTCATAATTGTTAATTTCTAAATAAAAAATCTCCACGTTTTTGTCTATTTTTCGAAATCTACATTCAGTTCACAGTTGGAAAGTTTAAACCATCTCTTTGTTGTGTAAGGATTTTGATTCCTTGTGAATATCTTTTTCTTTTTCAATTTTTCTTGGGAAATAGAATTATGCACTTCATATAATGTGCTGAAGTCAACACATTCTTATTGAAATGCTTGACATGTGCATATTATTTTCTATTTTCCATAATGTATTAATAGATGAAATAAGATTAACAACTGTACCACCTATTGGAAGTTATAGTCTAACCGTTACAGTAACAGATCCGTGTGGCAACCTTAACACTAGTACACCAACAATAACAGTTATTAATAGAGTAAGATATATCATCACTATATATATATATGTCTCACATATAACCACATATATGCTTTGATTGACGTAGTCACAGTCCCTTCCATATTGTGACATTATGCAGTCGAATTTATCACTGACTTTGTATATATGTCAGTGTTTTTGTCGGAAGCTCTTCAACTATTGACTTTTGATTGTCCCTATTGTGTCTTAATCCTCTTTTTTCAATCTATTTCAATACTAGCATAAATCCACTTAGCATATTTTAATTGCATCCGAAAAACTGTCAATGTACGTCTTTATCTTTATCACTTCGTATCATTGGTTCAACAGCTTTCTTGTTAGCATCTATCTTCTATCAAGGAAATCATGAATAGAAACGCAATGTCTGGAATATCGTTTTATGTTGGAGATATATAATCCATGGGCAGAAACGACTGAAATGTTGCTAAATACAAAAGGAATATTACCATTGGACAATTTTGTCGTAAAGTTTTGTTCTCAACCGAACCTTATTGTCATGTTCTAGGTACATTGTTACATAGTCACTAAATTTTACTTATATATTGAGCTGACATCATCTTTATATCGATATGTATAAATAATAGAATAATGCTAGATTTTTCGAGAAGCTGCTTTATGAGGTCTGTCTCGTATAGAAGAGGAACACAGTTTGCTTCCAAAGGAATGGTGGTTGTGTGATGACAATCACGAGTCCTCAAAACTTGAGAAATATGATATCATTCAAACAATAAGCATTTTAACTATGTATTAAGAAGACTTTTTGTACGTATAAATACATTTTTAAACCATCTTATTCTTGGCATTAAAAAAAAAACATTTTATCATAAGTTGCAATCAATTAAAACTGTTATCATAATGCACTTTGCTTTATTTGATTGGACATTATATTTCAGCTTCCTGTAATTAACAACCTGCCAAATAGTGTATCAATAATAGAGGATACAACAGATAATACTCTTATATTTACCATTAATGCAACAGACACCGTTACTGACCCAGTAACATGCTTGACAAATGGAGGAGTTGGTATTCCATTTTCTATACCATCACCTTCAACAGGTAAAACAAAAATTACATATTTTTCTTTAAATATAGCATCTTAAATTTGAACTGAAGGACAAATATTTAAAATATGACTACGTTCGAATATTGATATTAATCCGTCTCTATATATTATCACTTTTTACCACATGTATTTGAGACGACCTGGAGACAACATATTTCTTTATATTTGAATTTAGTGTGATCTTGTGTTTTAAAGGCATGTTCAACCGAATTGTAACACTAAAACTGTTTATGATATTTGCTGTCTCAAATTCAGCTATGTGTTACCTTGATGTGAATTATCATTCCACTAGAAATCAAAAGACAATTTTTTTTTCTATGGAATGAAGTTATATTCGCATGGCTCAACATTTATTAGATTCAGATGTTTTACGGAAGATGTAGATGTATAACAGCTACAGGTCCTATAAACGCTCGTAGTATTTATATACGAACATTAAACAATACCCTTAAAAAATGTTCATGCTATTATCAAAAATGTATTATTTATAAACAAACTAGATTTTCTCAAGCTTTAGATTGGGAAAAGCAGTTTCGGTGAGTAGAATGAAAAGTTACAGATATATTAAAAATATATTTAAGAAAATAGCTCTTTCAATGTGCATTCGGAAAACAAAGTAAAAATTTGAGTCACTACACTCGTTTGTCTGGCTACACAACAAAATCAGTAAATTCACCGTAATTCCTTATAAAAAGAGTTATGTACCCTGATAAAACAAATACTGATGATCGATAAAAATAAACGCATCACATAAATCAGGAATAGAATTGCCACTTTTTTCATTTTAAATTCTTAAAAATTATTTTCTTTTTAATATCAAAGTTTAAAAGTTTTATTAAAAAATAGATCAACATTTGGTGCTATTTACAATCAAACAAAAATGATTTATTTTTCCCCACTTTCTGTTCCCCACACAAAAAATCCAACACTCACGTTCGGTGCTACAAATGTGTCATAAATATTCAAGATAAAACAGTTTTACAATTTAATTACCTGAGAAGGTGAAGCAAGGTTAATTAATTGCATAAAGGAACCGGAACATAGACATTAATAATATGGTCTTTTCGTAATTTGCGGTTGTAATGCTCTTTAATTTCGTAACTTATTTGGCTTTTTCTCATCGTTCTGATTCAAACGCCAAGACTGAGTTTTACGCATTTGAACCGGGTGTCTCTTGTACAAAATAATGTGTCTGGTACCTTTCTTTGATTAATTTAATATCATTTTCAGATTATGGCGTATACTTGGACACCGGAACTATTTTAAGTTATGATTCTAATCCTTCATATACTGTAACTGTAAGATGTAACGATGGGAGTGATGATGTTGATGGCGTACTAACTATCATTATCATCCCAAATCAGGTATGTGTGGTCTAAATGATTTCCATTAGTCCTTGTACACATCAGATATGAAATTAAGAAGATGTGGTACGATTGCAAATGAGACAAATTACTACAAGAGATCCAATGACACAGATTATAACAACTATACCGGGTGGCCTTTAATGAGGAAAATCCATACCGCATAGTTAGCTGTAAAAAGCTCCGATATTTCAACCAGACTCAAGCTAGTGAACAAAAAGCCAGCGAACAATAAGATGCATCAAGCTAGCGAACAATAAGGTAACCTGATCATGCCTAAAAACTGAAGACTTGCAAAACACCAAACGAATTTATTAATATGAAGACAAATAAATAAATATGATGACAAATAAATAAATATGATGACAAATACTTTCCAGTAGGAAGATGAAATGTAATACCATTTTAACACAGACAAAATTTAATTATCTATTCGTGTATTAAATACAACTTTTTTTAAAGCCGGGTATCTAAAAAACTTTTTAGCTAAGTAACCCTTTCTCCTTTCTCTCTGATAAGGGATGGGTTATTGTCTGTATAATAATAATTACAATTGATAACAACAGGTTACACTAAACTAGTGTAGCGATACAATTAGATCTTCAAGCTTATAGAAATTAAACAATTGAAAAGTAAAGCTGATAACCATTATATTCACTTTCCGCCTGAGAACTAGCTAGTTCACGTAATTATTCAAAAGTAAATAGTCACTTTAGTAATTTGTTTATTACATTTCGATAAGAAAAGTAGTAAGTGTAAGAATTACACACGTCAAATAGAACGAAGACGATTTGACATAAATATTTTGGTTAATCTAAACAAAAATTTATTTAGATTCAAGCCTATGTAATATAACTGTTTATTACATTTTATATTGAAAGACCGATGACTTATCTTTAAATGAACATTTTTCAAATTTATGGGGTCAAAGTTCTATTTCCATTGTTTCAAGAATTGTGACAGTATATAATACATGTACGAAGTCGAACATCATGATAATAAACATATTATTTTTTTTACAACATGTATATTCATCGTATATAAATATAAGAAAATATGGTATGATGACAATAATATTCATCGTATGTTAAGTTATAATCATGAATTAAAATATTTAAGGCGCCTGTCATCAATAGTTTGCCGGATACTGTTAGTTTCCTGGAAGACGACAACACCAACACTTTGCTGCATAGACTTAATGTCACTGATTTTGAAGGAGATGTTATATCATGTTCTCTAATTCCAACCAGTACTTTATTTGATATTTCATTGGTACAACCCCCAAACAATGGTTTGTATGCGATATTTTATATTGAAAAATAATTGTAACAATTCTAATTAATTTCCTTAATCGTTAGTGAAGCAAATACTTAAAAGATATTATTCGATTTGTATAATTCAAGGATGTAATTCAGTATAAATGTTCATTCCTTATCAAATTATGGCTTCCAAATTGTTTGGTCAAGTTCCTTTTCGCTTTTGTCACTACCGTCAAAGACGATCGACAGAGAAGAATTATACTGGCCAATCATAACGCATGTCTATTGTTGATCTTCCTTAATATCAGAGGCCGGCTTCAGCTGGCCCTTAAACAAAATGTGTACTAGTTGAATGTAAATAATCGTCACAACAAACTCTAAAACATATAATGGACTTTAAAAAAAAACATGCAAATTTAACAAAGACCAGATGCCACTGACTTGAAAAAGACGCAAATATACCGCAGGGTTCCAGAATGATAATTTAATTATGCTTTAACTAAGTTTTAGTAATATTATAGATGTTCGAAAGCGTACAAAAAATAACCCATGATGTTTTAATAATAAATACGAGTAAAATGTTTTTAAAAGAAACATATTACAATTTTAATTTGATATAGAATATGGAATCTACCTGACAGGAGGGACAACTCTAGATTACGATACGACATCCTCTTACTCATTCATTGTCAAATGTGAAGACCAAAGACGAGATGATACAGGCAGTTTTACCATTAATCTAATACGGAATACAGTAAATATTATTCTACATTAAATGCTTGCAAATGATTTCATCTTATATTGTTGTTAATGGTAGTCTTATGAAAAACTGTTTATCTTGTTACTTTAGACTATATGTTTAAAAAATGTTGCAGACTTATATTCGGTCAAAAACAAAAAGATGCACTTTTATGTGCGTCAAACGGGTAAACGTCAACTGATGTACATGCATCACCCGCTATGAAAAACCAAACTGAGTCAAAATGTCAAAATTTGGAAGAAAAGGATGAATTTCAAAAACAAGATATCTAAAATCTGAAATAAAGAAAGGGATATTTTCAACGACAAATTTGATGAAATCCAACAGACTTGTAAAAATATAACTGCACGAGTTCGCTATCATCTATATCTATATTTGTGTTTACTTCGGGCTATGTGAGCGTCGACAGTCTTCGAAGGTCTCATCAATATTTAATTAGATGGCATCTAATCTAAAATACACAAGAAATGCTAATACATAGTATCGATCCCATACATCGTAAAATGTATATTTTATACTTTTTATAATTTAAATATACGTATTGATATGTTAAAAGTCAAATATGAGAATTTGCGACAAATTGCTGAACATAAATTGGACAGCTAAAGCCAATTTAACTTGCTTACGATTTATCACAATAGATACTTTCAATTAAGACGACAGTAGTTTCGCGATGTTTAAACCTCGTAGATCGATTAAGTAGACACAAATCTGGGTACTAAACAAGAATCTGAAGGAATCACAGGAACGAAAGGAGGGATATTTTGTGCTTCAAAGGAGAATGCGCAAACTGATATGCATGCATCACCAGCCACGCCAATCCAGACTTAGTCAAAATGTCACAATCGTGAATAGGATGAAATTTCAAACCAGCATATTTCAAAGCTAAAAAAAAGTCAGAGAAATGTCTATATTCAACGCCGAATGGCGCGTCTAGCGTAAATATAAAATTTTAATCCTGGTATCTATGATGAGTTTATTTACAACCACTGGGTCGATGCCACTGCTGGTGGACATTTATTTCTCCGAGGGTATCACAAGCCCAGTAGTCAGCACTTCTGTGTTGACTAGAGATACCATTTATATGTAAATAAATATGAATTAAATGTTATCAAAACTTTGGATTTTTGAAATACTAATTCTTTTCTACCTCAGGAATAGATTATCTTAGCTGTATTTGGCAAAACTATTAGGAATTTTTGGTCCTCAATGCTCTTTAACTTCATACTTTATTTGGCTTTTCAAAGATTTTTTGATTCATGCGTCATTGATAAGTCTTTAGTAGACAAAACGCGCGTCTGGCGTAAATATAAAATTTTAATCCTGGTACCTATGATGAGTTTATTTTCTACTTAATTTTTGATGATTTTTACATTATAAACAGACAAACGTTTTTCAATATTCTAATGCTTTGTATTTCTTTCTTTTTTTCCTTTTTTTTTTTTTAAACAAGTATGTCTTCGGGCCAGGTGAGCTTTTCCCATCACTTTGCGTCCGTCGTCCGTCGTCGTTACCTTTTACAAAAATCTTCTCCTCTATCTGGCCAAATTAAACCAAACTTGGCCACAATCGTCATTGGGGTATCTAGTTTTAAAAATGTGTCCGGTGACCCGGCCAACTAACCAAGATGGCCTCCATGGCTAAAAATAGAACATAGAGGTAAAATGCAATTTTTGGCTTATAACTCAAAAACCAAAGCATTTATAACAAATCTGACATGGGATAAAACTGTTTATTAGGTCAAGATCTATCTGTCCTGATATTTTCAGATGAATCGGACAACCCGTTGTTGGGTTGCTGCCCCTGAATTGGTAATTTTAAGAAAATTTTGCTGTTTTTTGGTTATTATCTTGAATATTATTATAGATAGAGATAAACTGTACACAGCAATAATGTTCAGCAAAGTAAAAATCTACAAATAAGTCAACATGACCGAAATGGTCAGTTGACCCCTTTAGGCGTTAACGTTATTGCCCTTTATAGTAAATTTTTAACCATTTTTCGTAAATCTTAGTAATCTTTTACAAAAATCTTCTCTGAAACTACTGGGCCAAATTAATCCAAACTTGGCCACAATCATCTTTGGGGTATCTAGTTTAAAAAAAAATGTGTCCAGTGACCCAGCCATCGAATCAAGATGGCCGCCACATCTAAAAATAGAACATAAGGGTAAAATGCAGTTTTTGGCTTATAACTCAAAAACCAAAGCATTTAGAGCAAATCTGAGAGGGGTAAAATTGTTCATCAGGTCAAGATATATCTGCACTGAAATTTTCAGATGAATCGGACAACCCGTTGTTGGGTTGCTGCCCCTGAATTGGTAATTTTAAGGAAAATTTGCTGTTTTTGGTTATTATCTTGAATATTATTATAGATAGAGATAAACTGTAAACAGCAATAATGTTCAGCAAAGTAAGATTTATATGGAACGCCATAGCTGCCTTATGATTACAATAACCATCTCATTAAGGGTAGAGATATATCATGAAGAAAATGTTGTATACTATAACGGCATTTGACTATAATACTCTGTCAATTTGCTATATCACTAAGGTAAATTTATATACTATAACGGCATTTGACTATAATACGCTGTCAATTTGCTATATCACTAAGATAAACTTATATACTATAACGGCTTTTGACTATATTACCCTGTCAATTTGCTATATCACTAAGATAAATTTATATACTATAACGGCATTTGACTATCATACTCTTTCAATTTGTTACATCACTAAGATACATTTATATACTTTAACGGCATTTGACTATAATACTCTGTCAATTTGCTATATCACTAAGATAAACTTATATACTATAACGGCTTTTGACTATAATACTTTGTCAATTTGCTATATCGCTTAGGTAAATTTATATACTATAACGGCATTTGACTATAATACTCTTTCAATATGCTATATCACTAAGATACATTTATATACTATAACGGCATTTGACTGTAATACTCTTTCAATTTGCTATATCACTAAGATAAACTTATATACTATAACGGCATTTGACAATAATACTCTTTCAATTTGCTATATCACCAAGATACATTTATATACTATAACGGCATTTGACTATAATACTCTTTCAATTTGCTATATCACTTAGGTAAACTTATATACTATAACGGCTTATGTATAGAGTATATATTATAGGCATTTAACTATAATACTCTGTCAATTTACTATATCACTAAGATACATTTATATACTTTAACGGCATTTGACTATCATACTATTTCAATTTGCTATATCATTAAGATAAATTTATATACTATAACGGCATTTGACTATAATACTCTTTCAATTTGCTATATCTGTGACAATATGATGGGCTTAAAATTTATATATAAATATATATTATATATATTTATATTTATATTTATGATTATATATTCTCAAAAATGTTTATAAAATTGAATAAATAAAAATACAGGGGAATATCTAGTAAGAAAAACATGACCTTGTAAAAGGTTGTTCAATTGACCTCTAGGTTACATATAACATGTTTACATGCAGACCAGGTGGTGATATATAGCCATTACAATTAGTTAGTGACAATGGACATACGTGCATTCTTTGACCATCAATCTCCTGGTTGGTCAAAACATGTAAAAACATATCAATTAGAGACAACTTAATAGATATTCATCCCTGTATCTTTTGATTTAAGACTATAATGGTCAAATTAATAGAAACCTTGACACCGTTATATTCTGTATATATACTTGTGCATTTTATTGTATGGGACACATCGGCATATGCAGGTTAATAAAATAATAGTAAATTCCATCTTGTTATATATCATTAAGATAAATTTATATACTATAACGGCTTTTGACTATAATACTCTTTCAACTTGCTATATCGCTTACTAGGTAAATTTATATACTTTAACGGCATTTGACTATAATACTCTTTCAATTTGCTATATCATTAAGATAAATTTATATACTATAACGGCATTTGACTATAATACTCTTTCAATTTGCTATATCACTAAGATAAACTTATATACTATAACGGCATTTGACTATCATACTCTGTCAATTTTCTATATCACTAAAATACATTTATATACTTTAACAGCATTTGACTATAATACTCTTTCAATTTGCTATATCATTAAGATAAATTTATATACTATAACGGCATTTGACTATAATACTCTTTCAATTTGCTATATTATTAAGATAAATTTATATACTATAACGGCTTTTGACTATAATACTCTGTCAATTTGTTATATCACTAAGATAAACTTATATATATAGTGATATAGCAAATTGACAGAGTATTATAGTCAATGCCGTTATAGTATAGAACATTTTCTTCGTGATATATCTCTACCCTCAATAATATGGTTATTGTTATTATAAGGCAGCTGAGGCGTTCCATAGATTTACAAATAAGTCGACATGACGGAAACGGTCAATTGACCCCCTAAGAAGTTATTGTCCTTTCTAGTAAATTTTTAACAATTTTCATAAAATTTGTAAATTTTAACTAACATTTTCCACTGAAACTACTGGGCCAAGTTCATTATAGATAGAGATAATTGTAAGCAGCAAGAATGTTCAGTAAAGTAAGATGTACAAACACATCACCATCAACAAAACACAATTTTGTCATGAATCCATCTGCTTCCTTTGTTTAATATTCACATAGACCAAGGTGAGCGACACAGGTTCTTTAGAGCCTCTATTTTATTTCTTTTACTGTCCAATTATGTCAATGATTTCAGATTTTACTTTTAAAGTCAAAATATTTTTATTGTAGCCACCAGTAATAAACAGCTTGCCATATACAGAAAGTATATCAGAAGACTTGATAACAAAGACATTGATACACACATTGAATGTGACGGATGTTAATGCAGCAGATATCATCACTTGTGCATTGAATTCCCATACAACTTTATTTGAAATAGGTAAAACATCTTCAGATTTTCCATTTATATAGTTTTATCCGCGACCTCTTTGAAAATTCAGAACAATTATCGCACACCATACATCGTAGTTATGATTTTGGTAAATATTCATCAAGATTTGTCGAGAACTTAGCCGACAAAAAGTGGCGAAGGAAATAAAGAAAAGTGCAGAATAACAATATAAATATAATTTGACATTCATTTTAGCTTGAAAAAAAGTCAAACTACACAACAAATCATAGTATTAAGACGCAAATACAAATGATCAGTAAACATTAAAAAGGAAACACTGAAGATCGGGGTAAATATCATTTTGAACTGTAAATACAAGAAAAATACAAGAAGTTGGAATTATATTTTCCAAATTTTATAAAAATTCCACAAATATAAGGTAAGTCTGGTTTATTCCTAACATGTATTCGTGGGTCTCGTACTGTTGTCGAAAATAAGTTGGTACACTTATACTATTGATTATTAAATAAATGTCATGTTAATTACTTAATCAAATATATGCGTTATTCTTACAACTCATTCATACATAAAAGAAGTGATTTTGAGTTTGTTGGGACAATATACTTGATAACTTAACTTCGACATAATACAAGTATACTTGATAACTTAACTTCGACATAATACAAGTATATTGATGATGTTTATGACCCCATTTTTCTTTGTTTTAGTTGTTATTCCGTAAACTATAACAAATATTTTGCTACATTTTTTGTTTTTTTGATTTTTTTTCATATATGCCAGTTCTGTTTCTAAACTGAAGGAATAATTTATATCTAAGTCTAATGTACGCGATTACAAACTCCGCTGTATTACAGTGGCAATCAGCAAGACAGACAACAACTTTCTGTACACGACAGCAAAATAAGTAGCATCGAATAGCTATTTCGAGCACACAAATTAAGTTAGTTGGGACAATAAATTCCATACTTGATAACTTAACTTCGACATAATACGAGTATATGGATGATGTTTATGACCCCATTTTTCATTGTTTTAGTTGTTATTCCGCAAACCTATAACAAATATTTTGCTACATTTTTTGTTTTTGGTTGGGTTTTTTTCATATATGCCAGTTCTGTTTCTAAACTGAAGGAATAGTTAAATTTATATATGTATTAAAAATAATTCACCCACAGTTATTTAAACCAAAAAAATCTCAGATTCCTGTTGGTTGATATTTTAAAAAATGCATCGTCAATGAAATAGGAAAGTCCTAGATTTTACATTCATGCTTTTGTCAGTGTTTTGTTGATTGTCCCAACCGTTCCCGGGCACTTAGTAACACACGTGATAGTTATTTACATAAAAGAAAAGAAACGATACTGATACATCCTTTTCAAATGTGTGTATTGCATAAATCGCTTGAAAGAATATTAATAACTTATTTGTGTTAAGGATGTTCGTTACTCTGTTTAAACATAACAAGCTTTTTAAAAGACTGTTATAAATTGAAAGTATATAAATAAATAAAATAAAAAAGCAGAAAAAAATGGAGGGTCCGTGTACTTGTTTTCGAGATATAAGCCGTTGAAAATTTGGCGGGAAATAATTCTCTCTAGATTTTTCTTTCACTTAACATTGGCACCTTTTTTGTGTTAAAAAAACTATGAAAAAATAACAAGGATTTCATAAGATTTTGAAATATAGCTTTTTAAATAATATGTAAAAAAATATGAAAAGAAAAGAAGGGGTTAGTGGGCAATTTTTTTTAATACTAAAACATGGATAAAACCAGAGGATTCCAAAAATCTGGCAAAAATTCAAAAAGTAGAGGAGCAAACATCCTTAATATAACAGTGTGTAGTTCGAAAAAGAAAGGTGCCAAATACTAACCCAGTTTAATGACAAAACTATTGACATCTGTAAGTTATTATCGCATATGACTTAGAGTGTCGTTTATTGCAATTTTATTAATTAATTGATTGGTAATAACAATTTGAAATGAACCATTATTTCTCATTACTTCTGTTTTTCCATAGCGGGTTTCGGAGTTTTCTTGACAGGAGGAACAGCTCTAAATTACGACGTTGCTCCGACTTATTTACTTGATATAGAATGTGGTGATCACAGAAGAAATGTATCTGATGTCCTCACAGTTGATCTCATTCGTAATGAGGTATGGTAAATGTCACGACACATTCCGTATAATCGGATACCGGTGTTGCAGTTGTCATGTAATGCATATCTAAGTATAATGTACGCGATTACAAACTCCGCTGTATTACAGTGGCAATCAGCATGACAGACAACAACTTGCTGTACACGACAGCAAAACAAGTCGTATCGAATAGCTATTTCGAGCCCAAATCATATGTTATCAGAAGTAGTGGTAGATGGTAATATGGTGTGTTGCTGTGTAACGAGTTCAATGAAATATCGTTCATAAAAATAAAAACACTTAAATATGTGACTATAACAAACAGAAATGTTTACCGAAAGACTCTTTATTGCCAAATACATCTCTTTATATGTATTATTCATGATCAATTGATTACTCACATATGTTCAATTACCAGTGTCTTAGAAGACAATTCTTTATGACATAAATAAAATGTTTCCAACATTTGAAAAGAGAACAATCATAATACTGTGTGCATCATTTGACATTTCCAACTCGGGAAAACAAAAACCTTATACTAATAATTATATTTCGCAAAAAAATTCATTAAACGAAAGTATCCGTCCGTTTTTTATTTAGTGCTACATTTATAAATTTTAGCCACCATCAATTGTAAACCTACCAATGAGCTGTGAGATACAAGAAAGCATCACTGCAGAAAGTCTATTGTATACCGTATCTGTTACAGACCCAACTAATGACACAGTAACATGCTCTTTAACAACAGCAACTACTACTTTCTTCCTCCAGTCTGGCTCAAGTCAGTTTGGTATGTAACATGAATGATATAATGTTATAGATGCTAATGTAGTTACATGGAACACACTTTCAGCGAAAGGGTTAAAGTAAAAACAAAATAAAAATGAGTTTATTTATTTTTTTTACATAAAAATCGTCAAATACGTTTCACAATTTTTACAATTTAAAAAAGAGCATCTCACATTTATTTTGTGTTAATTGGCTTTACAAGTATTAAATACATCAAGGATAACTTTGATTACGTACTTTGTATTCTCATAATGCATTTAAATTATTTCATATAAAAAATCCTCTACAATATTAATGTCAAAAAGAGGCATTTGATAACATAAAGATTTACTCATCCACATATAGCAAGGTTCGAATGTTACGCTAGCCAAAAATATAAAGAATACCGTACAATGTATTCTTACGTTAAAAATCTTGGCGTCGTGTAGAAAAAAAATATCTTGTTTGAAACAAAACCATTTATTATATGATTCATTTTTATAACGCGATATATACAAATAATTGTACGTGTAGGCTTTTAATATTTCTAAGAGTATAAGGCAGCTGTGGTGAAAAGTAAGGTGGCATATTTCCTTATATTTTATTCATTGTGGGGCGGTACCCGCTTTGTTTATAATAAAGTCAATGAACATCGATGGAAATCAATCTGCTCTCTGGTGTAGATCTTTGCAAGAGACTCCTGGTTTATATTTTTTGCTGCCTCGACTTTGTTGGTGTTATATGGAATAATTTTTCATAATATCAAAAGCAATATGCTGGAATGTTTGTTTAAAAGGTCAAAGTCGCAATCATATTTGAAAATTTTGAACAGTTATGTGCGGCTCAGACCTTAAGGGTATAATAATTTTGTTACCTCTCAAAACTAAATCTCGAAAATTTATCAAAAATTTTACTTACCCTACAACATATTTTCAATGGAATGAAATAACAAATGTTTAACTGTCCAACACAATCTAAAATACAGACAAAAGATGCCTAAAGCTATGTATAGATTCGCAAACCATTGCCAGTTATACGTATCCTTTCTGTTTTCTGTTTTCTGTATGTTGATATTTATCGAGTTGTATAACTTAGATACAAAGTTAGCTTAACAATGTTCAATTAATTAGTCACAGGTTCATGTAATACATGTAATACAGGTGATAAAAGGGTAAAAGATTCGAAAAAATCATTCACTACAAATGTAATGAGAGTGAGACTGAAAAGGCAGAGTATATCTTACACGAATCATCAGGTTTGAAAATCTTGCACAAAATGGATTTGTTTTACCAAGCAGTATACAATCTTATTTTTTTCTAATTAACACAATACATTCAGGAACTTTTCTAAAAAAAATTATAGTATATGAAAACCTTTATGCTTTTCTATTTTTTTCCTTTGCAGAAATTGTTCTTTACGAAACTAGTTTTATGTTTGATGAACAATAAATTATATTCAACAGAAACTGATATCTATGTTAGAGGGAACCAAGCTTTTGACTATGACGCTTTGAATCGATACACATTAGGCATAAAATGTGCTGACCAGCGAAGAGATGATACATCAGAATTTTATATATACCTGCTTCGTAATATGCCGCCATACTTTACAAATCTTCAAGGTACTTTTTGCTATCACTAAATGTAAAATGATATGTCTTTTATTCAAGGTAAAAAAAAACTTCACTACACAATAGTATTTACCCATTATTATATTTTGAACAGAACGTTATAAATTATGCTCTGTTGACAGGGGGATGATACCAAGGTTACAATCATGCAAAAATAATGTTATAAAAAAGGCAATATAATGACCCAAATTGAGTTCTCAATTAACTCTGATACCAGTAGCCGTGGATGGATCAACAGTTCTGTTGTAATATGAACACCTGCATTATTACTTCTATTTGAGACGGTTAATTTTGAATTTAAAAGGTGTGGAGTTAGACAGTAGTTTATTTTTTTTTAGCAATTACTACAGACATGTTGCATCAGCTTCATGATCTATCCACATACCGAGCAATTCCAAAATTATAACAATAACCTGTCAATTAATTTATACATTTATCAAGATTAACTAGTCGCTAGTTTGCTATACCCTAAACACTTTGACAAAACGAACGACCCAATATTGTATTATCGTTCGAAAGATTACCTTGGTGTCCATTTGCAAATTTCTATGCTCATGTCACCCTTCGGAACCCTATAATTAAGAAATTGGAAAATCAGAAATGAAAAACGAATTTGTAACCTTTGAATCTATAAATGTTTATAAGTTTATTTCAAATCTCAAACAATCAAACATTTGAAACAACACTCACATGTTGACTACTTACTTCAATAAAACATCAGCTGTGTATGTAAATCAGTTGCTTTCTTCTTTGTCTGCAGCTAAAACATCAGTATCGGCACAGACAGTAGTGACTGGTCAGGTTGTATACAGTGTTACAAGTGTAGATCCAGAGAGTGACAATGTACAGTACACAATGACATCCAGCAGTGCGTCGGCGCCATTTTCAATTAACCAGAACAGTAAGTTAAACGTTTATCATCAGTTATTTTTTAGATATCACATCATACTGATTTGCCATGATTTTTATAGCGTGTTCTTAAGATGCGACCTTACACCGCCGCTGTTAAGACAATAACAATAAAAACCAAGAAGTAAACAAAGACTCACAAAACCAAAGGACATTTACATCAACAGTTATGTTTCTTGCACAAATGTTGGAATGACAACGTATATTTTCGTTTCTTGTTTCACTTAATTTGTAGACTATAGACGCTACCGAGTTTTCACCTCCATAATGAAGAGAGTGCATGTGCTCCCATTGGTCAAGCATAATTTATTCGGAATAGACGTAACTTTAATCAACCGATAGATGGCGCAACATTGTTATCACAAATGCAGGCTTAATCTGCCAAGGGTGAAGAGGAGGAAAGGGGGTCGTAACTCTTACCTAGCGAAGGTGGACGACAGTATGAAATGCAACGCAGTTAACTGTGAATAAACATACCATAGTTCTAATCTAACATATGATACAGATCATGAAATTTTAAAGGGTCCTTGCTAAAATAAATTTTTCAATAATTTTCATACAGATGAAAATCACGCTAACAAGGTTTATTTTAATTCTGAATATATAGTTCTTAAAACCCTGGTGTAAATTATTACACCAGGGTTTTCGATATCACAAACTAGTCAAAACATTTACTAAATTTTATCATCGGTATAAAGACATCATTCGTAAATATAGCTCAACATGCAGACTTCTAATACGTTCAGGTATTTCACATCCAATTTTTTATGGTAATATTCTTTATAAAGCACAAAGGTGTCAGTATTCACCTCAGAAACTTACAAAACCTTTGAATAGACTTATTAAGAAGGGATATAATTACGATACTGTTGTCAAGTCATTAAAGATTGCATATTTTGGCGTTAATACTGAGTCACTGATAAGGTCTTTGCATCGGAACTAAACACATTTATTCTAAAATACTGTTGTTGGCATGACACGGGTTATGTTCTTCTCATATATGTTATGATGTTATGATACTAAACCCCTAACGGGAAGGATTGTGCCTGATGTTCATATGATGAAATCATAATCTTTCAGTCAGTTTAATTGAAGTCTGGAGCTGGCATGTCAGTTAACTGCTAGTAGTCTGTTGTTATTTGTGTATTATTGTCATTTTGTTTATTTTCTTTGGTTACATCTTCTGACATCAGACTCGGATTTCTCTTGAACTGGATTTTAATGTGCGTGTTGTTATGCGTTTACTTTACTACATTGGTTAGAGGTGTAGGGGGAGGGTTGAGATCTCACAAACATGTATAACCCCGCCGCATTTTTGCGCCTGCCCCAAGTCAGGAGCCTCTGGCCTTTGTTAGTCTTGTATTATTTTAATTTTAGTTTCTTGTGTACAATTTGGAAATTAGTATGGCGTTCATTATCACTGGACTAGTATATATTTGTTTAGGGGCCAGCTGAAGGACGCCTCCGGGTGCGGGAATTTCTCGCTACATTGAAGACCTGTTGGTGACCCTCTGTTGTTGTTGTTTTTTATTTAGTCGGGTTGTTGTCTCTTTGACACATTCCCCATTTCCATTCTCAATTTTATTCTTACCATAATCATGATATAACATAAAAAAAGAGAATATTGTTTTGTATCAATTAACAAAAATAAGAGGAGAGAACAAAAATAATGACGATTGTATACGACCATCTGTGAAAAAGGAATTCTATACTACAGATATTGTATTAATGTTTTTTCAGCTGGTGAAATATCCTTGAGTCGTTCAATAAACACTGAGTTGTCAGCTGGATATGAGTTATATATAACTGCATCAGATGGCAGAAACAATGCTGCATCTAGAACATTATCAGTAAGAATTACAGGTAACTGATGAAGAGTTTCATCTTTGGTTTTTTTTATCGATTTTTACGCATTAGGAAACAAAAATAAAGATAATTGGTAGGATTCTTAAAGATGGTTTTGAATCAAATAAACTACCATCATGAACCGCTCATCGTTTGCCGCCATTTTGTCAGTAATACGACAAACTGACTAAAACCACATTGAAGACTTTTTTTTAATTTTTGAAAATGTAGGTTTCTTCAAACCTTTTAGAAATTCAAAATGTAATCAGTTGAAATTTAGAACAAATCTTGAATTTAAAATTGATGCTACAATTCAGAAGAGCATTAGTTAAGCACAAAATAAGCTAAAATTGTTGATATATTATGAAACTCCTTTTCAAGGTATTTAATTTTTTTTAAAGGCGAGAAAAGGCTGATCATAACTTTTGCTTTATAGTTAGCATTGGTATTATTTGAGTCTCCAATGGTAAGAATGTTTGCAGATATGGCAATACATATCGTGGTGATTTAATTGAGGCGGAAGATATCAAAGACAAACTGACCACGCTATGGTAAATAAACGACGAACAGGCAAACAACTGTCAACAAAACACTGCCATAGATTACTAAAGACAAAGTAACCAAATATACGACATTTAGTAAACAGATTCCGGCAACATTCCCTTTTACTCTTACGATAAAAACGTTCGTTAGTTACCCGTGGTAAAAAAAAAATAATTTTGTAACCCAATGTCTTTCAATGACTTTTAAAATGTAAATATAATATTTCGAAACGGGCTTTGTGTTAATGAATATGGAAGAAAACTATATTTTTTGGACGATTTATGTGCATGATAAGTATACCTTGATATGCATAACTCCTTTCAAGTTTTATTGCAACTAATCAGTAATTCATTTTAACTAACGATTGGTCATTAATGATTTAATATCAAACCGTACTTCGTTATCGTTCAAATAGAAATAAAGGCAACAAAATTTCTCAGTAATGTTCTCAAAACCAAACCAAATCTGAATGAAATAGGTGAGTCTTTAAAAAAAATGTCTAAAAGATAATAACACAATGTTGACTGATGTACCCCTATTTTTGACATTTTTACCTATTATCGCTCTTTGTTTTGTTCAAACCTTTTTTTCAATAAAATGGAATATTATGCGACTGTCACATAAGTGAGAGGTTTACTTAATTAAGGAAAACCAAGTTTAAACCACACTTGTTTACCTGAGAAAATGTGTGCACAAAGTCAGGAATACGCTTTCCATTCGTTTTATGTGTTTTATATTTTGATTTTCCTATTTGATGAAGGACTTTCTGTTTTGAATTTTCCTTAGAGTTCGCTTTTTTTGTTATTTTACTTTTTGGATTCAAACTTAGTTGAGACTTCCGATTCTTTATTTAATTCCACATATATCCTTACATAATTTGTAGTAAATTACAAAATTCTTTCGCTTTACAACACCACGTTATAAACATCCAGTTTTAAACTAGATACATTAAATTCAAATCCTTATAAAGAACTACATACATCCTAGTTGTCAAAATGTTTGTCTAAAAATCTTTCTTAAGGTCTTAACCCATTCTTTATACAGTAATCGTGGTCGGTCTTTTAATACGTTGAATCACTGGTACAATCAGATTTTACAAATATTAAGATCTACTACCAAAATTCAAAATCCCTACAATATTGCGTTGATATCATAACTTTTCTACGCTTTACTTTTAGAATCTACATACTCAATTCAAGGTTCAAAAACATCAGTCTCACGAAACAGGACTTTCTAAATTTCATAATTAATGATCACTTTGTAAAAGAGGGGAGAAAGATACCAGAGGAACAGTCGAACTCATAAATCGAAAGAAACTGACAACGCCATGGCTAAAAAATAAAAAGTCAAACAGTCAAACTGATTTAAAAAAAAAAAAAAGTACACCGGGGATGATTTTAACAAAATGCTTGTGACTCAATTTACTCGGGACTTGTTTTCGCAGTATTAGATACAAATAAAGTAGCCGTTCTGGTTTGTAAAATTATTCATTTAGTGTGTCATATTCCTAATTTTGTGGATTTTGCATGCCTGTTGATTCATGCATAGCAAAAGATGATTACTCTATCGTTGCACACGGTCAAATTTCATATAGGAGCTCATTAAAATCCCTCAGTTTTATCTTGAATTGTATCTCTTTAAAGGGCGTCGACCGGTAAACTAATATATTGAAATGTTCCTGATGAAGATAAACCCAGTAAAGTGCTTTGAACGCAAGTTTACAAAGTGTTATTTCCACTAAGAATTGAATTCTGGAAAATTGAGGAGTAAACTATTATTCCACATACTTACATACTTGTATTTTTCAGATATCAACAAACCACCTGTATTCTTAAATCCGTCACAGACAGTTACTGTTTTAGAGGGCATCAGCATCGGATCATCTATTCTTCAACCAATATTAACAGACGATGATGTATCTGATACTCATACGTTTTATGCATCGTATTCGCCACCAGAGGGTGTAGTCTACTTTAGGGTGAACGCAACAAGTAAGATTATATATTCTTGTGCTAAGTAAAAAATTTAAGATGCTATTCATGCATACAGTTACTACCAACGATCTGCTCAAATCACGAATTTTAATCAAAACTAGTATTTCAGTTGATGCTTTGTGGACACCAGTACTTTAACAAATGAGATATTGGTATAAGTAGATCATAAATAGTTGTTCATACTTTGGTTTTTATTTCGAACAGTGCTCGTAGCAGGTGCGTTCGACGTCTAACTTAATGAACTAGGAGATTGCTATTTTACAGTCGAAGGTCGGTGGTTGTTCCTGTTACATTTTTTTACTCCATCTTCCTCGATCAATAAAAATCGGTCGACACAAATTATATAGCAAAGAGTGCTGAAAGTGATGCTTAATACTAACCATCTTAAATTATTGCATGATGATAGCTTTTGGAGACTGCACTCTCTCCCAAAGAAAATCATCTATTCTTACGAAATGTCTGACCAACTTTCTACCACTTTGATTTATCTGTGTTGTTACTAAATCATACTTGGATATTTGAGTTCATATTCATATCTGTATTGGTTATTCTTTAGTTTTCTATGTAGTGGTTTGCAGATTGTTGTTAATCTTTTCGCCGTTGGTTTTTTTCGTGTTTTTTTACTTTGACTCTACGACTTAATTGTATTGTCCATTTGTTATCTTCGACCTCGTGTTATATTCATTTTTGTTTTTGATGTGTTATCAAATAAAAATCATAGCTTTTCATGTTTAAATACACTCCAACAATGTTGAGAAATGTGAACTTAATCTACTTACATAATAATTTTGTTGCTAACGATAAAATGAATGGAATACAGGTATAGGTTGGCTATTCACTTGCAGACATTTTGCTTAAGTGCATTCTACTTTTATTTTAGCTGGATTGATAACATCGAAAGTTGCAATTGATTATGAGACTATTCCCTATAAAACCTTTCTGTTAACAAATACTGGGTCAGATTCTCTGATGGTGGACACCACTAATATAACTCTTAATATACAGAATACGAACGAACCTCCAAAGTTTACAAAAACAAAATATGAATTCACAGCTATAGAAAATAGTGTAAGTAAAAAGTATTCTCATTCATTAATTAATTAATTCAAAAATCAGAAGACCAACCAAAACCTAAAAAACAAACAACGATAAGTATGGCTCACACATGTTTTTATAAAAATGGCTATTTACAAAACGCCAATATTAAATTAAAAAAAAAAGAAGCATGACCTTAAAAGAATTTATTTATGTTTAGGTTCTTTTTGTTCATATAGGTCTTTGCGTGTTGATGTCTTTTATATCATTATATTTCAAATCTTTGGTTTTTGTCTTTCCAGTGACGGCAAATTTAGAATAGCTATTCAATAAAATCATCATAGATACCAGGATTAAACACACCAAAATAGTGTTATTTACATTGTTCTTGTAAGTTACAATTGTCTTTTTCTATTTGATATTTTATATTTACGTAAAGGCTGGGACTGTTCTACAAGATCCATACTACCAGTTTTCAGACGAAGATGGTGATACTGTTAAATTCTCCTTTAACTGCGGAACAGATACTGGATTACTAGACATAGATTCAAGTACTGGACTCCTGTCATATGCCATTGATTATGACTTAGATGTAGCTGGTACATCTTCTCTTATAATCTGCGAGATTTATATTACTGACAATGAGTACACCGATACTGCTTATCTCAACATAACGGTACTTGATGACAACGACAATTCTCCAACGTTTCGAAGTGATGAATACACCTTTGTTGTTGTAAATAGCCAGTCCATTGGATCCACGATAGGCAAAGTTGATGCAAATGATAATGATGTCGGAACTAACGGTAAGATAGTACACAATTGAACTTTTTTATTCTATCTTTATTTTTTTATTTTTTTTTTTCGGTGCGATTGTATTTAAGAATCGGTGTGGTTCTTCACAAAGTAAGATTTGTCAAGACCTACAGGAAGAAATAAGAAACCGTGATTCCCATGTTTGTCAAAAAAAAAAGCACTTTTAGATAAGTCAATGTTTTCGAGTTTTAATTATGGGGAAAAATAGATTTTTTAGATTTTATTGTGAATCTACTACTGAATGATATTGTTGGTTTAATTCAATTCAATTAATTTCTGAAAACCATTTAACTGTAGAAAGAATGCTGATAAAACTATATAGGGTGAAAAAATAGAACATACAGAATTTAACCAAAGGTGGTTTTTCTCACAGAATTAAATGAAATTAACTTAAATATGAAGTTTTATAAATATTTCATGAATATTGAGAAAATCCGGGGCCGTAACTAGGATGGCTCATCATAATTCACAGTTTACAGTAGAAATAGTTTACTTAAAGCCCGGAATGCTAAATAAATTCATAATATAAATATTTGTAATTTTAATTGTTTAGAAGAGCTTATATGTTCTCTTCGCAGTCATTGAAACTGATAGATCCTTCCTGAATATTATCAATTGGGTGTTTTGTCCTGTCGATAACACAGTAGTAAGCCGCGACACCAAAATGTGATACTTCGCACTGCGGCATAAAACATCACAAGCTAGAAATACAATAAATCTCAACAAAACTTACAATTGTGTGTTCTATCCTAAATATGTACTAAATATTCCATATTGCTAGAAAGCAGAATAATTTAGGAAATTTGAGGCCTATGAGGCACAAAACAGACAAAAATGCTTACACCCTGGGTCATAAAACATATAATTTAAATTGTAAATGCTATGATTATATTTTTTTAAAGGTTTTTTGTATAGAAAACAACAACTTTGCTTGGAAGTTATGCCAAAATCAGATGTTAGCAGACATTTCTATATCCTGGTACCTTTGAAAATTAGAATTCAAACATCGAACTGGTCTCTGCATACATACAACTATTGCAAATATTGCTTTGTTTTTTAACATTTCTAGTTCATATAGTAGCTAAATTATGTTAGATATATGGTTAGAGATACTACAACATTTCTAAACTGACCATTTGAGGCAAAAATTGTGAACTTTCATTGTGAAATAGGCATACAGTAAGATGGGGACTGGAGACAGAGGCAGGATTAAATACTTGATATAATCTTGAATGTTAGAATGATTGACTGCTAAACATTACATTTAAAGTATTCTGAAATGCTTTTAATTTGTTATCAGAATAGTTTCAAACAGGTTCTAGACATTTCATGTCAGAAAATATGCACATAGGGAAAGCTTAAAGTCTTGTTTTCAAATTCTTTAAAAAAAAAAACTGAAAAAGAGGTGGGGGTATTGTAAAAAAAGACTTAGAGTATATACATTGATGTCTTTAAGGCTATTATTCTGATAAATACGTATTAATGTGAGAAAAAGTGTTTTAGAGAGTTTTCTATTTAAATAAATGTTTGTATAGATTGCACTTTGTAAATACATGTACAACTGTTTCTCAAACCACGCCTCTTTGCGGAGATATATATAGGCTATTATTCTGATAAATACGTATTAATGTGAGAAAAAGTGTTTTAGAGAGTTTTCTATTTAAATAAATGTTTGTATAGATTGCACTTTGTAAATATAACTGTTTCTCAAACCACGCCTCTTTTGCGGAGATATATGATATCCATAGAAAATTAAGTTTGTTTACGTACTGGTTCCTCCCAGTTATGATCTCTATGTTTCATCTCATAGAAACATAACTTGGGAATGTTACTAGTAAATAAACATATGTATATTGTTAATATATAGGTCACCGTATAGCCTTCAAAAATGAATTAAGCCCATACCGCATAGTCAGCTATAAAAGACCCCGAACTGACAATTAAACAATTCAAGAAAACTAACGGCCTTATTCATGTAAATAAAATGAATGCAAAACAATTATATAACACATAAACAAACGACAACCACTGAATTACAGGCTCCTGACTTGGGACAGGCACATACATACAGAAAATTGCGGGGTTAAACATGTTAGCGGGTTTCCAACCTGGGACAGTGGTGTAACAGTACAACATAAGAGCGAACTATAAAAAACAGTTGAAAAAGGCTTAACTGATCAGATGGATAAAAATACAAATACCTGTGGACGTGTCCGGGTACTTGTACATTCCAACAACAAAAAGACACTAAGTACATACCTGAGAGTACTCTCAGTTACTGGCAGCTAGTTCATAGCCACTTACAACTAATAAAACAAATCATGCATCTAAGACTAAACATCTAGTGTGTTAGTATATGCTATGCTAGCCGAACAGTTCTTTCATTTACCTTTATATATTCATCCTGTTTTTTTACCTGAACCAAATGGTTATATTTTGTTAAGCTGTATCAAGAATTTTCTAATTCAGGAACGTTTCTACAAAACATTCAAGAATACTACGTCCTGTAAGGGCAGTGCTTCTTTTTGTGTTATATCTTCAAGAGAAGTATTCAATTGGTTTCAAATTTTAGATTTGTCTTTTACATACTTACACTTAGAGTTTTTAATTTTATTCTTATAACTTTATTGTAGGAAACGTCCTTTATCATCTTGCACAGGAAGATCTAAACAACGGGTTGTTTAGCGTATCGGCTGATGGTTCCATTATAATTCAACAATCTCTTGAAAGTTTTGTTCCGGGTACAAATCTCAACCTTACTGTTTATGCCGTGGATAGCGGGGGTCAACAAGATACTGCCTTGGTCAATGTTATTTTACCTGTTGTAGAATCAAACGGAAATGTTTATGTAGATGTAATATACTACAAGTCCTTCTTCACATATGCTCCGAACATGGCATGGTTTGTTCCATTGATGGTAATCCTCTTTGGAACAGTTATAATTGTGTTCCATACTGTTTTTAAAGGATACTGTAGATGCAAAAAACAGAAAGGTAAATTTATTATATTGTGTGTTGTGTTCTATTATTTGTCTGTTCGTCTTCTTCTTTTTAAGCCATTGCGTTTTCATTTTATTTTCGAAATATGAGTCTGACTGTCCCTCTAGTATCTTTCGACCCTCGTTAATTGAACGCATAAACAACTATAGCTGACAATATAGATGATTACTCTTTATCGCATTTATTCATATCGATGAAATGTACTTATTTTAGAAGCTCTATACATTTTATCTGACTTAAAGGAGATGTGGTGTATATGTCAATGTGACTGCTACCTAACAACAACAAAGCTTAAGACATAGAACTGTTAATTGTTAATTTAAAACATATTGTATTCAACAGCCGAAAAGTGTCATTTGCCAAATTTTAAGTTTACACAATTTTTGATTTTTTTTAAGTTTGTGTGAAAATCTGCAATCAACAACCCTGTCTCTCTTAGGGCATAACCTAAATATAAAATTACAGACCACCACTAATGAGGTGTTCTGACTTTGTGACAGGAACTTTCATGAGATAAGGTTAAACTAATTGTTTTTTTCATACTTAGTCCTGTCCCTTTTTAATCCATAACATATCAGTGCAATTACAAAACAAACATACAAATATATGATAAAGTTTCAGAAATATTTCTTTGTTTTTAATACTAGTATTATGAAGAATGGTTACACTGGTACAAGTCAAACAAATGATAGCGTATTGCATATAACAAAGAAACGAAAGCTACAAAAAAGTATACAAAACTCATAAGATAAAAATAAAAACTTACAACGAATTGACAAAAAAACAAGGAAAACTGAACAAAACGAACCCTACCGAAAACCAGGAGTCCGGCGGCACTTTATGATATACTTTGATAACTTTTAACAAAAATGCCACTAGGCCGTATAGCAGTTTAGGAAAGGAAAGCACTCTTTTTTAGTTAATATTTGCTTTTTTTATTTTTTCTTAAAATATTGATGGTTCCGATAGTTTCAATATAATATAACTGTTACAAATACCAGAAAAATACGATTTAAAATTTAAATTTTCCCAATATTCTTATTCTATCTTTTAAGTCAAGCAATGTTCATTACTGAATCCATGATCTTATATGCAAACACAACACATTTATTGTGAATATTTAAAGAAGAATAAGATCTACCTACATAATCGAAGTTGAAGAGGCTACTTTCAGTCATAAGAAATTTTCATAGTTAGCTGAAAGTTAATGATGTTGTTCTGATAAAGAAAAATCATGTTTAAGCATAAAATGCAAGAATACATATATTTAAACCAAGATCTTCCACGCGCCCTGTCCATGTACACTTGCCGAGTACCTCAGACAAGATTTCCCTCAGATGACTTTGGCTTTTTAATGAACCTTTTGTTAATAAATCTAATTTCTTGTTTCGATAGTTAAAACGTCTTTTAACATTGTTTATCTAAGTTCAGGAAAACTCTTGGACGCACGGGAGCTTTTTTTTTTTTTTTTATTTGACATTCAAATAATTTCAATTGTATTTATTGCAGGAGTTTCCAGCAGAAACGATCGGAACAAAAAGAGGAACGGAGTTTTTTAAATAACCCGTGTTATAAATATATCATGGAAAAAACGAATGCATTTATATGCAAACTGTCAATAGCAGTTCAGTGACTTTTGAACTTAATTCTTGCTGTAAAATCTGAAGAAAATTATTTTTGTTGCCTGTGTTTTTCTTCTTATTTAATTGACTTTTATTAAACGATTGACGCCGGACACCTGAAAAGCGATGCTATTTTCATTCACAACTTTTCGCTATACTTTTATTTGAAAATCAATCAATCTGAAAAAAACGCTTTACAGTACTCACTTTGCATGAGAAAAAACTTAAGAAATATTGTTGTTTGCTTAACCAATACTGAATACTTCAACCTTTCTGTACTATTAAATGTATTTTTGACATGTAGCCTTTTCGTGAAAAGATACATTAATTAATAATTATCAAAGGTACCAGGATTATAATTTAGCACGCCAGACGCGCGTTTCGTCTACATAAGACTCATCAGTGACGCTCATATCATAATATTTATAAAGCCAAACAAGTACAAAGTTGAAGAGCATTGAGGATCCAAAATTCCAAAAATTGTGCCAAATACAGCTAAGGTAATCTATGCCTGGGATAACAAAATCCTTAGTCTTCTTTCAAAAATTCAAAGTTTTGTAAACAGGAAATTTATAAAAAAAAAATGATCACATTATTGATATTCATGTCAACACCGAAATGTTGACTACTGGGCTGGTGATACCCTCGGGGACGAAACGTCCACCAGCAGTGGCATCGACCCAGTGGTATAAATAATTATCAAAGGTACCAGGATTATAATTTAGCACGCCAGACGCGCGTTTCGTCTACATAAGACTCATCAGTGACGCTCATATCATAATATTTATAAAGCCAAACAAGTACAAAGTTGAAGAGCATTGAGGATCCAAAATTCCAAAAATTGTGCCAAATACAGCTAAGGTAATCTATGCCTGGGATAAGAAAATCCTTAGTTTTCTTTCGAAAATTCAAAGTTTTGTAAACAGGAAATTTATAAAAAAAAAATGACCACATTATTGATATTCATGTCAACACCGAAATGTTGACTACTGGGCTGGTGATACCCTCGGGGACGAAACATCCACCAGCAGTGGCATCGACCCATTGGTATGAATAATTATCAAAGGTACCAGGATTATAATTTAGCACGCCAGACGCGCGTTTCGTCTACATAAGACTCATCAGTGACGCTCATATCAAATTATTTATAAAGCCAAACAAGTACAAAGTTGAAGAGCATTGAGGATCCAAAATTCCAAAAATTGTGCCAAATACAGCTAAGGTAATCTATGCCTGGGATAAGAAAATCCTTAGTTTTCTTTCGAAAATTCAAAGTTTTGTAAACAGGAAATTTATTAATAAAAAATGACCACATTATTGATATTCATGTCAACACCGAAATGTTGACTACTGGGCTGGTGATACCCTCGGTGACGAAACGTCCATCAGCAGTGGCATCGACCCAGTGGTATAAATAATTATCAAAGGTACCAGGATTATAATTTAGCACGCCAGAGGCACGTTTCGTCTACATAAGACTCATCAGTGACGCTCATATCAAATTATTTATAAAGCCAATCAAGTACAAAGTTGAAGAGCATTGAGGATCCAAAATTCCAAAAATTGTGCCAAATACAGCTAAGGTAATCTATGCCTGGGATAAGAAAATCCTTAGTTTTTTTTCGAAAATTCAAAGTTTTGTAAACAGGAAATTTATAAAAAAATGACCACATTATTGATATTCATGTCAACACCGAAATGTTGACTACTGGGCTGGTGATACCCTCGGGGACGAAACGTCCAATAGCAGTGGCATCGACCCAGTGGTATAAATAATTATCAAAGGTACCAGGATTATAATTTAGCACGCCAGACGCGCGTTTCGTCTACATAAGACTCATCAGTGACGCTCATATCATAATATTTATAAAGCCAAACAAGTACAAAGTTGAAGAGCATTGAGGATCCAAAATTCCAAAAATTGTGCCAAATACAGCTAAGGTAATCTATGCCTGGGATAAGAAAATCCTTAGTTTTTTTTCGAAAATTCAAAGTTTTGTAAACAGGAAATTTATAAAAAAAATGACCACATTATTGATATTCATGTCAACACCGAAATGTTGACTACTGGGCTGGTGATACCCTCGGGGACGAAACGTCCACCAGCAGTGGCATCGACCCAGTGGTATAAATAATTATCAAAGGTACCAGGATTATAATTTAGCACGCCAGACGCGCGTTTCGTCTACATAAGACTCATCAGTGACGCTCATATCATAATATTTATAAAGCCAAACAAGTACAAAGTTGAAGAGCATTGAGGATCCAAAATTCCAAAAATTGTGCCAAATACAGCTAAGGTAATCTATGCCTGGGATAAGAAAATCCTTAGTTTTTTTTCGAAAATTCAAAGTTTTGTATACAGGAAATTTATAAAAAAAAATGACCACATTATTGATATTCATGTCAACACCGAAATGTTGACTAATGGGCTGGTGATACCCTCGAAGACGAAACATCCATCAGCGAGGCATCGACCCAGTGGTATAAATAATTATCAAAGGTACCAGGATTATAATTTAGCACGCCAGACGCGCGTTTCGTCTACATAAGACTCATCAGTGACGCTCATATCATAATATTTATAAAGCCAAACAAGTACAAAGTTGAAGAGCATTGAGGATCCAAAATTCCAAAAATTGTGCCAAATACAGCTCAGGTAATCTATGCCTGGGATAAGTAAATCCTTAGTTTTTTTTCGAAAATTCAAAGTTTTGTAAACAGGAAATTTATAAAAAAAATGACCACATTATTGATATTCATGTCAACACCGAAATGTTGACTACTGGGCTGGTGATACCCTCGGGGACGAAATGTCCACCAGCAGTGGCATCGACCCAGTGGTATAAATAATTATCAAAGGTACCAGGATTATAATTTAGCACGCCAGACGCACGTTTCGTCTACATAAGACTCATCAGTGACGCTCATATCATAATATTTATAAAGCCAAACAAGTACAAAGTTGAAGAGCATTGAGGATCCAAAATTCCAAAAATTGTGCCAAATACAGCTAAGGTAATCTATGCCTGGGATAAGAAAATCCTTTGTTTTTTTTTCGAAAATTCAAAGTTTTGTATACAGGAAATTTATAAAAAAAAAATGACCACATTATTGATATTCATGTCAACACCAAAATGTTGACTACTGGGCTGGTGATACCCTCGAAGACGAAACGTCCACCAGCAGTGGCATCGACCCAGTGGTATAAATAATTATCAAAGGTACCAGGATTATAATTTAGCACGCCAGACGCGCGTTTCGTCTACATAAGACTTTATAAAGCCAAACAAGTACAAAGTTGAAGAGCATTGAGGATCCAAAATTCCAAAAATTGTGCCAAATACAGCTAAGGTAATCTCTGCCTGGGATAAGTAAATCCTTAGTTTTTTTTTCTCGAAAATTCAAAGTTTTGTAAACAGGATATTTATAAAAAATGACCACATTATTGATATTAATGTAAACACCGAAATGTTGACTACTGGGCTGGTGATACCCTCGAAGACGAAACGTCCACCAGCAGTGGCATCGACCCAGTGGTATAAATAATTATCAAAGGTACCAGGATTATAATTTAGGACGCCAGAGGCGCGTTTCGTCTACATAAGACTCATCAGTGACGCTCATATTGAATTATTTATAAAGCCAAACAAGTACAAAGTTGAAGAGCATTGAGGATCCAAAATTCCCAAAATTGTGCCAAATACAGCAAAGGTCATCTGACTGGGATAAGAAAATCCTTAGTTTTCTCGAAAATTCAAAGTTTTGTAAACAGGAAATTTATAAAAAAAATGACCACATTATTGATATTCATGTCAACACCGAAATGTTGACTACTGGGCTGGTGATACCCTCGGGGACGAAACGTCCACCAGCAGTGGCATCGACCCAGTGGTATAAATAATTATCAAAGGTACCAGGATTATAATTTGGCACGCCAGACGCGCGTTTCGTCTACATAAGACTCATCAGTGACGCTCATATCAATATATTTTAAAGCCAAACAAGTACAAAGTTGAAGAGCATTGAGGATCCAAAATTCCAAAAATTGTGCCAAATACAGCTAAGGTAATCTATGCCTGGGATAAGTAAATCCTTAGTTTTTTTTCGAAAATTCAAAGTTTTGTAAACAGGAAATTTATAAAAAAAAAATGACCACATTATTGATATTAATGTAAACACCGAAATGTTGACTACTGGGCTGGTGATGAAAACATTTCAATGAAGAGGCATTTATTGTCAAAATGCGCATTCTTTGCAGTAAAAATGGGAACGTAAATTGATTTAACATTATATTAAAAATTAATAGCATCAAAGATACATGGCTTATTACCGCGTTAGCCAGAACATAGTAGCGGCGCTCCACTCATATAATCTTTTGTTCTATAACAGTCTAATGTCTATCTAAGTGCACGTTCCTACCAAGTTTTGCGTGTTTTTATTTAATTTTCCCTTTCTCGTGTACGATTTTTTGTTTATTCTTTAAATTGTCTTCTTATCACATTACAAATTAAAGTTGCGTTGGTATTAAAAGTGTAAATGAAAATTGCAATGTCGAAACGAAGAAAAGCAAAATGTAAACTAAAATAGAAATTTTCAGTGTGTCATTATGGTCCTCCTTTAATTTATAAAGGAAGAAGATGTTATTGATATGGGCAAAAGTAGTTTACCTAGGTGTTTTGTCAATTGATGTTGCCATGTAATTAGGGACTTTCCGATTGAATTTTCCTCAGTGTTCAGTATTTTTGTGATTTTACTTTTTACCGATGTTTAAATCTCACAAATCGATTAAGAAGAAAAAAGTAACAAACAAATTAAAACTGATAGAATGCATAATGTCTAAAGGGAGCGAGCACAAATGATTACCATCTCATGCAATATATACAAAAGAAGATGTGGTATGATTGCCAATGAGACAACTGTCCACAAGAGACCAAAATGACAGAGACTGAATTACAGGCTCCTGACTTGGGACAGACACATACATAAATAATGTGGCGGGGTTAAACATGTTAGTATATACGGTGTGTGAAGTCCAGTCAAAATGTCTCAGTTGGGAATAAGACACAATTGGAAAAAATACAAACTAGACGAATAATTTTGTATCTATAGACATTTGACTGTGAAAACATGCCTCTATTAAGTTAGGGTACATTTAAAGAGTATCTATCAACTTTTTAGTGATGATTGCTTTAAAAGTTATTTCGTGTTTACACGAAACGTCGCGTAGTGTAAACAAACTTGTTTGTGTTTTACTTTTGCTTAAAATAATAAAAATCGTGTGTCCCCAGCCCTAAAGAACGTTGAATGGTTGGTGCTTTATAAAACCGTTCTGATGATTTGGAGTACTTTTCTGAGGATGTCACGATTAGGGAAATGATAAGTATAGAAAAGTTCAGCATCGCGAGAGTATTGCTTTTTTATAAACTGTTATGTTCCTGCAAAATGGCTGTTCCTGCAAAAATCGTTAAATTGTTTCAGAATATGATAATGTTGACAACAACTAACTAAACAACGACATTGGCTAGGGTATAAAACACATATTTCTATATAAGAAAACACCAAGTGCCAAGTCAGGAATATGATAGTTATTATCCATTCGTTTGATGTGTTTGAGCTTTTGATTTTTGCCCTGTGATGGGGACTTTTTGTTAATAGTTTTCCTCGGAGTTCGGTATTTTTGTAATTTTACTTTTTGTCAATTCGTTCTCGTCTTGAACATAAATGAAATGTTTGCCACTGGACGTTACGCAAACAACAATTAATCAATCAAACAACCTTCAATTTAGTAATAATTATAAAATTAATTTGGACAGAAAAATTCAAGTTATTAAATGATGTGCATGGTTGTTTCGTTTAGTCAGAAAAGAGACTGGCAAAACTAATGAGACCGGTATAGGTACCCATGAGACAACTATCTACAAAAGTTCAATGTGAGCAATTAAAGGCAACCGTACAACCTTCAACACAGAGAAAATCCATACCATATGTTCGGCTTTAAAAGGCCGAAATATGAACAATATTAAACTAACCAATTGAGAAAACTAACGACCTAATTTATCACAAAACAATTTACGAAAAATATATATGAAAGACATGAACTAATGACAACAACTTAGCTACAGTTACTTGACTTAGAAGTAGGTGGTGTTACATCTTGTAAGGTCTATCTAAATCAATTTGGATTGTTCCTTTGCTTTGTGTGTCTTTTTTCTGTTTTGAACTGATTTTGTTTTTCTATTACATAAAACATGTGACGTGATTAAAACATGTTTGTGAGCGCTCAAGCCTCCCCTAACCTGGGACAGTGGTGTAACAGTAAAACAAAAGACGAACGATAAAATTAGTTGAAAAGAGCCTAACTCATCAGACGGATACAAATAGAAATACATCTTACGAAAACACAGAGTATACGTAGACGGGTACTTACACATCTTTTAAGAATATTGTATCCTGATATTTTAATTAATTGTCAATATTTTGATTTTCTTGCTTAAGAAATAGATATTTAGTTCACATTATCATCATAATCATTTTCTACAATAAAAACCAAAGGGATGTCCTGCTGTAGAAGCCGTACTAGATGAAGGTCGGGGAAATCAAGACTCACAGGAATCTGCGGGTTTATTAGATAGGGACAGAAATGTTGCCCTTCAACAGGCCACCAACGGACCTTCAAATAGTTTTTTCAAAGAATTTGAACGTGCTAGGCAATTTCTTTATACGAGGCATCAAATTTGACGTCCAAATTCTGACTGGACGTGGTTGCGTACGTGCACATCCCGCACAGCCAAACGGACGTCCCACTTTGGCAAGGGCTTTTCTGTCGATCAGCAGAAGACCTATATTTCTTTTCCTAAGTAACCCCTGGGTTTTGATTTTTAAGATTCAAATTGAATGAGTTAAGGATTAATAATGAGATTAATTATATTAACTAGTAAAAGAGAGACGACAGATACCAGAGGGATAGTCAAACTCATAGATTGAACATAAACTGACATCGCCGTGGCTAAAAATAAACAGACAAATAGACTTATAATAGTACAGAAGACACAACATAGAAAACTAAAGACTAAGCAACACAAATCTCGGGTGCTCGGGAAGGATAAGCTGATCATGTTCCACATGTGGCACTCGTCGTGTCGCTTATTTTATTACAAATCCGGTAAATATTCTAATTCGGTAGGTCACATTCGTGAAAAAGGAAGGGTATTGTAGTTACGACATAAGGAACATATGCGATAGCATCTGTGAAACGGTTATTCCATAACGCCCAACCAACTCGTGATGGCATCCGTAAAATGTACGAAGGAATGTAGTAATGTTCCTAAAAAAAATACTATTTGGAAAAAAGTAAAATCACTAAAATACTGAACTCCGAGAAATATTCAAAACGTAAAGTCTCTAATCAAATGGCAAAATCAAAAACTCAAACGCATCAAACGAATGGACAATAACTGTCATATTCCTGACTTGGTACAGGCATTTTCTTATGTAGAAAATGGTAGATTATAGATAGCAAAACCTCTCACTTGTATGAAACTTACAAAAAAATCAATTATATTGACAACGATGTGTGAACAAAACAAACAGACATCATAGTTAAAAATGTCAGGGCAAACAGACAGATCCCATAAAAACGAATGATAAGAATACAGAAAGTATCATAGATCAATAACATAATTACGGGATGTTTAAGAAAAGAGCCCCGTGATATGTAACAAAGAAACACAAAAAGGCATACAAAAAGCATATATGCAAAAATGAAAGACAAGGATACACAAATTATTATATAACAATGTATATGTACAGATCTGAGAGTACTCGCAGTTGCTGACAGCTAGTTCAAAGCCACTTACAACTAATAAAAAAAATCATGCATCTAAGACTAGATTATCAATCAGTACACATACAACATCCAATGGATTTAGTGTAAAGACGTAATAAACAGTCAGAGAAAGATATGACCTTGTGCAATTCCAAGATACATGTATCGACATATTGTAGATCCATGAATGCGTATATGTATATAACAATAATATTTAGTTTGTTTTTAATTAACTGATAACAGAATCAATAGTTTTCTCGTCTGAATTTTCTTACATTTGGTGCTTTGCTCATTGTTGGAGTTGTACGGTGACCTATAGTTGTTAATTTCTGTGTCATTTTGTCTCTTGTGGAAAGTTGTCTCATCGGAAATCATACCACATCTTCTTTTTTTTTAAATAATGTTTAGTCATCACCTTCTTCATGTGCCGTTAAAAAGCTGGAATGCAAATGGCAAGTTTTGGCTGCAAGTATTGGATATAAAGTATAGAGAGATGATCAATATTTTGATGGAAGATCTCAAACGTTACTGAACTCATGGGACTAAATCAAGAAAAAATGTTCACGTAGTTTATTAGAAAAATGATTTATAAATATAACGGAATTTGATGAGACTGTCATCAAAGTGAGAGGTTTAGCGCTTTAAAATCACCATTTTCTACATTTAAAGATGCCTGTACCAAGTCAGAAATATGACAGTTCTTGTCTATTCGTTTTTTGTGTGTTTTGTCATTTGATTTTGCAATGTGATTATGGACTTTCCGATTGGATTTTCCTCTGAGTTCAGTATTTTTGTGATTTTACTTTTTTATACGTGGTCTTATCTTCTTAGACTGACGATAACCAAATAAAATTAGACAAATGTATTTGATATGAAAATATTTTTTAACTCAAAACTTTCCTTATCAAATAAGAAAATGTTTTTTTTTCTTCCTTTCTTAAAAGTACCATTAAAAATGTCAAAGAGGTATAGTAAGAAGTAACCAACGAATTTTACATTTGTGGTTCTATATTCAAAAACAAATGTAGATACAATAAACTTTATATCCTATTATTTACGAGTTAAACTTTGACTTTTTGTTTAGCTCTTCCTTGCTTGGGCAGTTAGTTTAATTGAAAACGGGAATCATCATCCTGTGCAAATTAGGATTTTTGTATAAACAAGTATCTATTGAAATAAAAATATATGTTTCTGAAACATTAAAAAAAACCATTAAACCCTTAATTGAAATTCAACCGTTTGCCACAATCAATATGAGAAGATGTTTTTGGCAGTTACTCTACTATAATCAAATATCATCCTTGGTCCTCAATGTTTTTCAACTTTCGTACTTTATTTGGCTTTTCTAACTTTTTAGGATTCACTGATGAGTCTTTTGTAGACGAAACGCGCGTCTGGCGTAAATATAAAATGTAATCCTGGTATCTATGATGAGTTTATTTAGAACCTCATGGTCGATGCGACTGCTTGTGGAGTCTTAATTAACCGAGGGTAACACCAGCCCAGTAGTCAACACTTCTGTACTGACATGAATTATCATTGATATGGTCATATTTATAAATTAATTGTAAACAAAACTTTAGAATTTTTAAAATACTAAAGCTTTTCTACTTCAGGAATAGATTACCTTACCTGTATTTGGCAAAACCATTAGGTTATTTTGGTCCTCAATGCTTTTCAACTTCGTACTTTATTTGGCCTTTTTAACTGTTTTGGATTCGAGCATCACTGATGTGTCTTTTGTAGACGAAACGCGCGTCTGGCGTAAATGCATACTTTATTATGACCAATAAGAATCTGAAGATTCTCTGTTGGGCGGCTATGTTATACATACGATCAAAACCAAACGTAGAGATATTATATAGTTAATTCAATATATTATTTCTATTAAACTTGACTCAGATAGGCATGTTGGGTGCAGATGAGATAACGAAATTGCAAATTTTCGAACGACGGATTCACGGACAGACGGATAAAACTTTTTGAAACTGTGTTAAGGGTCAAATTAAGTTTATAATTTTACAAAACTTTCTAACACTTCTAGTTTTTTGTATCATTCGTACTAATTATCTCATTGATATTTTAATGTGACGCATTTATAATGCTGAGTTTATTAAGATTGATTTTGCAAAGTCACGGATGAATGCATCTGTAAAAATTTAACTAAGACATAATTTTTCTTTGATGGTGTAAGTCTTTATTTTTTTTGGTTTACTACTGCCAGAATTGATTAAATTATAGATATGTATTCAGGCTTATAGAATTTTAATATACCCTTTACCCTAATCTTCAACCTTAAAATAAACAATTACAATGAATGATTTGACCTTTTTTCAATTCTATTTTGCGAGCATTTAAGTTATCTTTTAATCTTTAATGAAAACTGATTTTCAGATTCTAAAACACGTAATTATACTAATACTTAATTGTTGATAAATAGGCCGAATGAATATCCATAGAGCAGACCTGTTGGCAATCAAATATCAATTCAAAATCAAAGGAAAACTAAAAATACTTACACGTGAACCATTCCATAACAAATAACTGATTATTTACTGACAAGTGCAAGTTCACTAGATTGAGGAAAAGGAAGATAAAACTATATTTTAATAAAATTTAATGTCGGGAAGACAATGTAAGTTGTACCTTGAAGAAAGGGAGTCGTCCTCACTACAAATTGTTGATAGAGAAGTTAACAAAACCCGGAATGCCCTACCCTATTATATGTCGTTGAAGATAGTACTCTACATTTGAACTACAACTATTACCTAGTATACCTATTGACCACTTATAGTACAATTCAATGTATCAAATCATTAAAAGTACAATCTTTGTCTCTTATTATGCTTAAAATAGTTTAAACTCATTTCCATGTGCTAGTCAAATAAATAAAAATAAAGATTTAAAAAAAATATGTGATGAAATATTATCTTTTTTCTTATGAATAGTTACATCAAATATTTACCCTTTGGGAAGAGTTAGACTTTTAAATATTTATCTTGGTTTTCATTCACAGAAGTTTATTAAAGTACAAGTGACCCTTGATTATACTAAAAATGTACCAAACATTTGTCAGCATATATAGGAAAGTAAAGAGGACTGTTTTAAAATAATGATGAACTTTCTTTAAACTTTGCCCAACAACCTGTTGTTGTGAGAAAAAAAAATTCTGTTCGTGCAGTTTTAATTTTGTTCTGTGAATAACTTTAAAATATAAAGAAAATCGCATTTATTGGTTATAACAAATATGACTATTTTTTTTAAATTGTCTCAATATTTTTTGTACCTTAAGTCTTGACTTGTGGTTTTAATTTAAAAGCAATCACGATAATAGTACATATAGACATCTAATTATCAATTAATTTGATATCAAGCTTTGACGTTTTATGCTTAATTACCAAATGTGACTTATTCCGCAGCAAGAATGAGTTTTATAATTCACCTCTAAAAGAAATATGTTCCTTGACGGTCGTTTGATGTTTGCCACACAACGAAAACAACGAAACACTGAAGTGCAGTACAAACAAACGACAATGAAATACACACAGACACGAACTATAAGACAACAATTGGCATTTTCCTGACTCCTGCAGGACATTTTAAGAAAAAAATATGGGTTGAACCTGGTTTTGTGACTAGCTAATCTCACGATTTTATGGCAATGTTAAATAGTTTAAACTTACTTTCAATACGCTGGCATAATAACCAAAAGAAAAGGATATATATAAAAAATCTTTGCAATGAAATTTTATCTATTTTATCATGAATAGTTACACTAAGTTTTAACACACTTGTAAATATCTATCTTTGTTTCCATTCACAGAAGTTTATAAAAGTACAAGTGACCCTTACTTAAAATAATGATGCCTCAATCGATTGTTAACAAAAAATAGGAACGTAAAGAGGATTGCTTTAAGATAAGATGACCTTTCTTTAAACTTTGTTCAACATCCTGTTTTTTTAATGACAATTTGTGTTCGTGTATTTTTAATTTTAATCTGTAAATAACTTTAGAATATATAGAAAATTTCGTCTATTGGTGATTTTTCGTGTGAGGTTAGGTTAACAAGTATGACTATTTTAAAATTGTATCAATATTGTTTGTTGACTTGTAGTGTTTATTTTAGAGTAAACACTGATACATCAGCAATAACGATAATAGTACATTTAGCCACCTAAATATCAATTACAGTTTATATATGTAACATTGATAATTTAATATCAAGCATTGCATTTTATGATTAGTTGCATAATGTGGTTTATTACGCAGCATGAATGAGTTTTTGAATTCAACTGTAAAAAAAACACTTTTGCCTTGCTGGTCTATTGATGTTTGCACCACATCTTCTTTTATTACACTCTAATATCAACGTAAAAAACAGGCTATTAGTGTTCACTAAAAATTAATGCCTTTAATTTTAGTGACCCATGTACCCTTCTGATTCGTTTCCAATTTATGATCATTTTATATTCATTTGATATGATATAACTTGCACTGGGATAGCATTTTTGTCCTGTGAGAGCGGAAAATATAAACAATCAATTAATCAAGCAAGCAAGCATGCTAATTAATAACTTTGTAACAACTTTTTTTAATTTTTAATATGCATCGAGTTTCTTCTAATTTTTTCAGAAGTAATTGATCAGTCCCTTTTTGAATATCGATACTTCTAAGCGTGGACACTGTTTTTTTCCTTGAACTTGAAGAACTTTTTCTTGGCTTTACACAAGATCGTGTATTTTGTACTATTTACAATTAAGCTGTATGAAATATATTCTGAAGACATCCATTCTTTATTTGAATGTAGCAAGGCATTATTTGTAATTAGCAGAATAATTTCTCTCATTCTGTTTTCAGTAAATAAGCATTCCTTTATACTATTCAGCATAAAATTGTTTGTTATTTATTTATATTTTATATTTGTGTCTTTGTTAACTCTGATATCCTTCTTTTAGAATTTATATAAGAATAATGATGTATGTTATGATTGACAATGATCATGTTCCATACTGAATAGTCAGCTTTTAACGGCCTTGTTTATTTCAATATGGCAAACAAATTAATTTCTTGTGTTATGTCTTATCTTATGTTGTTTGCATATCTTAAATTGTTCGATTTCCTCGTGCCTGTTACAACGTATTTTATGTTATGATGAGAAATCTATATACATGTATTACTGAAAAAATTATTACATCAGGGTTTTCGATATGATAAACTTGTCACAAAAGTTACTAAATTTTATCACCGGTACAAGGACATCATTCGTAAATATAAATCAATGTGCAAACATCTTATACGATGTGGTATTTTACATCAAATCTTTTATGGTAATGATCGATTCAAAGCACGAAAATGTCGTCATTCACCTAAAATGCTTACCAAACCTTTAAACAGACGTATTCAAAAGATGAGGTCGTTGAAAATGTCAATTTGTTTAATTTATATTGATTTACCCATAGGGTTTTTGCATCGGAAATAAACGCATTTAAAGAACTCCTCACTGCAAATTTTGAAAGACAGGTTGAAAAAGACCGAAATGCCCTACTCTATGATCTGCGTTTGATGATAGTTCACTACATTTTGAACTAAAACTAATACCTAGATATACCTATTGACCAGTTAAATAAAATTCATTGTATCAAATTATTAAGGTACAATATTTGTCTCTTATATGCCTAAAATAGTTTAACTCTCTTTCCATACGCATGTCAAATAAAGAAAGAAAACATTTATAAAAAAATCTTTGTGATGAAATTTTATTTTTATTCTCATGAATAGTTTCATTATATTCGGACCTTGTATGTATCTTCGTTTTCATTTACAGAAGTTTATAAAAGTACAAGTGACCCTTGAATAAAATGAGAGAAAAAAATCCCAAACGATTGTCAACAAATAAGGTAAAATAAAGAAGACTGTTTTAAAAAAATGATAAACTTTCTTTAAACTTTGCTCAATCTCACTTTGTTGTGAAAGACAATTTGTGTTCGTACATTTTTAATTTTACTTTTAAATATAAAGAAAATGCCTTCTATTGGTGATTTTTCATGTTAGGTAAGGTCAACAAATAACACTATTTTAAAATTGTCTTAATATTGTTTGTAGCTTAAGTCTTGGTACATGTAGCCACATAAATATCAATTACATTTTATATATACAACACTGATAATTTGATATCAAGCTTTGCCATTTTATAATAAATTACATAATGTGCCTTATTACGCAGCCCAAATAAGTTTTTGAATTCAACTTTTAAAAAAATCGTTTGCTTTGATGGTCGACATTTACTATTTTACCTTAAAAATTCAATGTTGATATCAGGTTCATTCGGGACCGTTGCTGAAGCTTAATTTTACTAGGTACCTATTTTTCAATATATTTTGTGTGCCACTCAAAATGTCTGGCTTCCATTTTTGTGACCCATGTCTTCATTTATGATTCATTTTCATTTTATAATTATTTGATATGATATTAACTAGCATTGGTATTGACTTTTATGTCCTGTTAGAGCAAACAATATAAAAAAGCAAGAATTCTAATTATTTTACTTTGGAACAGCCAGTTTTCATATCCACTGAGTTTCTTGATATTGTATCAGAAGTCATTTCAAAAAAAGGAAAGAAAACTTTATCAATTCCCATTTTGAATATAGATTTCTTTTTATTGAACTTGAATAACCTATTCTGGACTTTACTCAAGATCGTGTATTATTGTACTGTTTATAAAATGTTGTTGCATTGAGTAGTATATAAAGAACTGCACGGCATAATTTGTTTTCATTAGGTTCAGTAATCTTAGTTTGCTTTCTGTAAATGAAAGTATTGTTTATAACAGAATAAAACTGTTTGTTATTTGTTTGTTTGTTTGTGTGCCTTTGTTTACTCTAATACTCTTTTTTAGAATTTACATAAAAAATAATGAGCTATGGTTTGATTGACAATTAAACAATATTAACAGGTTCAACAACAATCATTACTAAAACTGAAAAGTCAGCTTTAAAAGGCCTTAATAATGAAAATATGGTAAACAATTTTTTTTTGTCATCATCTTAAGGATGTTCTTAAGGGTGAAGTGAGGTGAAAATAAATAAATCAAGAATTTAAAATTGATACTATAAGCTGGTAGAGCATTCTTCAAGGATAAAAATATATCCTAAACTGTTCGATTTGCTCGAACATGCAACAACGTTATTTGAATTTAACAAGAGAAATCTCTGTATAACTAGGGTTTTCGATAAATTAAAAAAATCCAAACAGTAACGCAATTTTATCATCGGTACAAGGACATAATTCGTAAATATAAACCAATATCACATCTTATACGTTATAAAATTGAGAATGGAAATGGGGAATGTGCCAAAGAGACAACAACCCGACCATAGAAAAAAAACAACAACAGAAGGTCACCAACAGGTCTTCAATGTAGCGAGAAATTCCCGCACCCGGAGGCGTCCTTCAACTGGCCCCTAAACAAATATATACTAGTCCAGTGATAATGAACGCCATACCAATATCCAAATTGTACACAAGAAACTAAAATTAAAATAATACAAGACTAACAAAGGCCAGAGGCTCCTGACTTGGGACAGGCGCAAAAATGCGGCGGGGTTAAACATATTTGTGAGATCTCAAACCTCCCCCTATACCTCTAGCCAATGTAGAAAAGTAAACGCATAACAATACGCACATTAAAATTCAGTTCAAGAGAAGTCCGAGTCTGATGTCAGAAGATGTAACCAAAGAAAATAAACAAAATGACAATAATACATAAATAACAACAGACTACTAGCAGTTAACTGACATGCTAGCTCCAGACTTCAATTAAACTGACTGAAAGATTATGATTTCATCATATGAACATCAGGCACAATCCTTCCCGTTAGGAGTTTAGTATCATACCATCATAAAATATATGAGACGATCATAACCCGTGTCATGCCAACAACTGGTTTTTGAATAAATGTGTTTAGTTCCGATGCAAAGACCCTATAAGTGAATCAGTATTAACGACAAAATATGCAATCTTTAATGACTGACAACAGTATCGTAACTATATCCCTTCTTAGTAAGTCTATTCAAAGGTTAGTTTTTGAGGTGAATACTGACACCTTTGTGCTTTATAAAGAATATTTCCATAAAAATTGGATGTGAAATACCTGAACGTATAAGAAGTATGCATGTTGAGCTATATTTACGAATGATGTCCTTATACCGATGATAAAATTTGGTAAATGTTTTGACTAGTTTGTGATATCGAAAACCCTGGTGTAATAATTTTTCAGCAATACATAAATTTCTCTCGTTAAAATCTTAAACATTGTTACATACACGAGCGAATCGTACAAGTTGAGATATATAAACTACGTAAGATGGTGACAAGGGAACGTCACCATCTAAAAATGGATAATTAACGATAGGAAATGAAAAATCATCTCTTTTATCATAAATTTTAGTATTCAGCTTTCCGTTAGTGATATAAATATCAAGATTGAGGAAAGGGCAGTGGTCATTGTTAGTATTAGCTTTATTTAAAGTAAGTTCAACAGGATAAATTTCTTTGATATACATACTGAAGTCGTCATTATTGAGAGCCAAAATATCATCCAAATATCTAAAAGTATTATTAAATTTGTTTATCAGATGTTGTTTCGATGGGTCTTTGCTTATTTTTGTCATAAATTGTAACTCATAGCAATACAAAAACAGGTCCGCAATAAGTGGTGCACAGTTAGTCCCCAGTCCCCATTGGAATTCCGATAATCTGACGATATACGGAATCCCCAAAGCGAACAAAAATGTTATCTAGTAAAAATTCAAGGGCATATATAGTATCAAAGCATGTCCAATTGACATAGTTTTTCTGTTTATTGCTACTAAAAAATGACCTAAAAGAGTTTGAACATATATATTTACATTCTGACTTTTTAAATGCCCATTTAATTAGGTGTGTGAATTTTTTCTTAATGAGAATGTGAGGCAATGTGGTATACAGGGTAGAAAAATCAAAACTTTGAACAAATTTAAAATCACCAATATAAGCATGCAATTTATCAAGTACTTCCAACGAGTTCGTGACACTCCAAAAGTAATTAATTCCACTATTTTCGAAGGCCTTATTTGAACAATTCATTATCAGGTTTTTAATTGTACCAAGTGTGCTGGTAAGAAGAATAGACAATTTAGTAGTGGAACAATGGCTTGAAGACGAAATAAATCTATATTTGTAAGGTGTTTTGTGTAGCTTCGGAAGCCAGTACATAGTTGTGACTTTCATTGTATTTGGCTCTGCTTGTAAAGCGGTAGCTAAAAGTTTATGTTTGTTACAGATGTCGTTTTCTGAAAATGGAGTCAGTTGAAATGTTGGTGAATTGGTGATTTCTTTTTTCAGAACCTCAATGTAAAATTTACGTCAAACAATAATAATATTATTAGCAGCTTTATCGGCCGGGACAAAAACAAATTTCTTGGCTATTTCTTTTAGTTTATGTTTGATACGAGAAATAGGTTTTTTGTGGTTATTGTTAATAGTAAAATGTTCTTTAAAATGTTGAATACGTATATCAACTATCTTTATTACTGAATTAAAAAAAGAGTCCAAAGATTTTTTGTCAGCTTTTTCCCGTTTTATCCATTTCATACAGTAAGTATGGAGTGAGTCGTGGATGATATTACGACACTCATTCCAATTAATAATTGACGGTGGACGATATTTAGATCCTTTACTGAGCAATAATTTTAACTCTCGGTCTTGAACGATGTTAAGAACTCCTGTTATAACATGGGAAATGGGTCCATAAATATATTCGGAGGTACTACATTACATGAAGTAGGTGTATTTTCACTGATATTAACATCTTTACACAGTTGACTATAATTAAACACAAATTTCCGGGTAGATTTCTTGTAAATATAACAAATAAGAGGTAGCTCAGTATTGTCAAATATCCAGGAATTTGTTCTTTAACAGAATGGTCGTTAAATATACCGGCAATATTTACAAAATCAAAACCTTTATTGACATACTTTATTTTAATAAAATGTTTTTTATGATCTTCAGGGCGATCAATTTTGGGAAATAGTTTAGAATAACAATATGCCATAATAATTTGAACAATTTCATACTTAGGACTGTTTTATGAAATTGTGTTGCAATCCTCCAAAATTTTATTTAACTTATTAACCGGTAACGAACAGAGTTTTGTTAACAGATAATGTCTGCCGTTGTTTATTGAAATAGAAATTAGGTCCGAAATATTGGTATGCTTGGTCCGAAATTTTATTTGATTGCGATTTGTCCTACGACCGTGAGAACGGTTTTTACGAACAGTTTTAGAAACTATATCCAAAATGTTAACGGAATCGGTTCTAGATATATTACCAATTCTCATGATATTATCATTAAGACCAAGAGGGTAGACTGTCTGTAATTTTTTAATCCAATTGAATTCAATTATTTTCCGTGATCGTACAAACTTTGAATGGGATTCACCAGGCTGCTTATTTACTACTTCTAAAGGTTGAACTGCTAAATATTTAAAAGGATGGTTGTGCTTCTTAAGATGTTGGTAAATGATACTTTTGAATTTATTGGGTCTTTTAAAACGATACAGATGTTCTTGAGTGCGTTTAGATAAATATCGTCCAGTTTCTCCTACGTACTGAATACCACATCCCGGTTTGTTTCATGTGAGTAAATAAATAATACTGTTTGTTTTTCAAGTTATATCAGTTTCAAAATTCAAAGAAAATGTGCGACCATTAAACGTGGACCTAGCCGTATTTTTACATATTTCACATTCCTTCTTTTACAAAAAGAACAAGATGTTTAAAAGAGGGACGAAAGATACCAAAGGGACAGTCAAACTCATAAATCTAAAACAAACTGACAACGCCATGGCTTTAACATTCACCTTAAAATATAACCAATATGGGACATAGTTACGATACTATTGTCAGGTTATTAAACATGACATTTTTGAAATAGATATTGATTCACTCATTAGGGTCTTTGCATAGGAAAAAACTAGTAAACACATTAATTCAAAGAGCACTTCTCGACATAATACGGGCTAAATTCTTCTCGTGTTTTTATAATTTTAAGGTGCTAAACCCCTAAATGAGGGGATTGTGCTTGATTGTCGTATGATGAAGATATAATCTTTCAATGAGTTCAATTAAGGTCTGGAGCTTGCATGCTGATTACTGCTAGTAGTCCTTTGTTAATTAATGCTGATCATTGTCATTTTCCTAATTTTCAACTGTTACCTATTCTAACATCGGATTCGGTGTGCATCTATTTAAACTATTTTACTGTGCGTATTGCTGTGTGTGTTTGTTTATTCTTAAATGGCTACAGGTATTGGGGAAGTTTTGAGAACTCACAAATTTGATTAACACCGCCGCATATTTGCGCCTGTCCAAAGTTAGGAATCTCTGACCTATTTTAGTGTTGTATGATTTTATTTTTTTTTAATTTTGGTTTAATTATTTTTTTCAGCGTTAAGTGTTTAAGAGCCAGATAAAGAACGCCTCCGGGTGTTGGTGGCCTTGGACTGTTTTCTGCTATTTGGTCGGGTCGTTGTCTCTGTTACAAGTTCCTCGTTTCCATTCCCAGTTATATATCCAAATTGGTAAACTTTTATTTTTTTTTATTGATTCCAAAAACTTCAAACTGGGTCCTTTTAAAGATTGGGGTTAAATTCAACCTGTGTATATTAAGAAGTTCCTTACAGAATACCAAGCCTCGTTGAAAAAATATCAATATTCAATCACATTCAAGCTGAATACAGATATACAGTGTATATGTAAACCATTTTTAAATTGTAAGAAAAAAAGTTCACGCCAATGCGTTAGTGTTTTAGTTGGTTCGATTTACTTTTGAAGCGATGGCTTTTATGTTTCTTTCTAGATGTTTATGTTGGTTGAGGTTATTCCTGAGACCGCTGAACGTTCTGAAAAATATTTTTTTTAAACTAACAAGCGGAATTTTCATTTTGACAAGATAACCAAAAAAGACATTTTTGTCATGAATTCTTTTCTTCTCCACAATGTTGGAGAGAGTCCATTGTTGCCGGTACCTTACGAATTATGAGACAGAAATGGTATACTTTCTTTCAATGCAGGACTGATATTTTCGAAATGTATGTACGTTTTCTTCATTACTGTTGCTGTATTGGTGTTTTGTGAAACCAGATAAGCAAATGGGACGCATGTACTTTAAAGTGTTTACAATATACCATATAACTTACATTTGACCTTTACAACTAGATTTTGATCTCATTAATTATTCATACAATGTATTTTATTGAGTTAATTCAACAAACAGGACTTACTACCCTAAAACCAAAGCAACAGGTCATTAACTACTCAATATTTTAAATTTTGATTTGAAAAATACTAACTGTTGAAGAATTGATTTCAAACTGAACTGTTGATTTCATGACGAATAAAATTCACTTAAATGTGCCAAAAATGATGAGATGAACCTACAGGTCAAACAAATTAATATTGCATTCCAAAGATAAAATAATGTGTCTGGAAAATGATAAAAGCGACAAACGGTTAAATGGAATATTTATAGATTTGAGTATTAAATCGATGATTGGGGTAATTTTTTCTCAAACAAAAATTGTCGATTGAGTGATATAAAAGCCAAGCCATTTGTATAGTTTGTGTTGAAGAACACGTAAATGGTATATATCTTGGAAATAATTTCATATAAAGTATGAATGAAGCATGAGTTAATATATCCAGGAACTTTTCATGACTTATCAAATACTATAGAAACAAGAATGTGTCCCCAGTACACGAATGTCCCACTCGCACTATCATTTTCTATGTTCAATGGACCGTGAAATTGGTGTAAACCCTCTAATTTGGCATTAAAATCAAAAAGATCATATCATAGGGAACATATATACTAAGTTTGAAGTGGATTTGACTTCAACTTCATCAAAAACTACCTTGACCAAAAACTTAAACCTGAAGCGGGACAGACGGACGGACGGACGGACGAACGAACGAACGGACGAACGAACGAACGGACGAACGGACGCACAGACCAGAAAACATAATGCCCCTCTACTATCGTAGGTGGGGCATACAAATAAATAGATTAAACAAGTAACAAACATATGATTTCATGGTGCAATTTTTTTTAATTCATTATGATTACAATGACACCACAATATTAGATTTCACCTTCAAGTCAAAATCAAGAACTTGTGTTCCAAGACAACTTGTATCAAGATACTTCTTTTGTCATTTCGTGTGCCTTGAAAGTAATCTAATCTGAAGACCATATTTTGACCTTTAGTTGTCTGGTTAGTTAGCTTTTGTTTTGAGGTTGCTCTCAGGTAAGCCAGAAACATTTATGTGTATATATGTCTCTGGGTAAGCCGTTCACGGTTCATTCTATATTTATTCGTATTTAGAAAAAAAATCCTATTGTAATCGCAAAAGACTTTAAGAAGCAATTAAAACCATATAAACAACGTTATATTACTGGGTTTGTAAAGTGTTCTATGAAATCTTTTTAAGCTATAAACATTAAGTAAATCAACAAGTCAGAGTTACTGTAAAAACTACCCTAGCAGTTGCATTCTAAACATCGTTACTATAACATTCAAGAAAAGCTGTAAGAGTACATACAATCAAAGTTGGTTGTTTTACTTGCAATAGTACAAACATATCAAACTCCTCTACCCTTTAAGTAAATATTTAAATGCTCTTCAACTTCAAATCTGATATGAACCTTTAAGGTGGTACCAAACACCTTGACAAATATTAATTTGGCTCGTTTAATTTTCAAAAATTTGACAAAATATTTATATTGGGGAGATTTCAGGTGCTATTGAAGGACAAGCAGGTCTTCTCCAAGTCTGCTATCACACAATTTCAAACGAGATTTCAGGTGCAACGGAAGGCCAATCAAAGCAGGCCTTGCTCCACGTCTGTTATCAATCAATTTCAAGAGGAATGTCAGGTGTAATTGAAGGCCAAGCAGGTTTTGCTCCACATCTGCGATCACACAGTTTTGAGACAGATTTCAGGTACAACGGAAGGCGACGCAGATCTTGCTCCACGTCTGCCATCGCACAATTTCAAGAGGAAATTCAGGTGCAACGGAAGGCCATGCAGGTCTTGCTCCACGTCTGCTTTCACACAGTTTTAAGACAGATTTCAGGTGCAACAGAAGGCGAACCAGGTCTTGCTCCACGTCGGCCATCGCACAATTTCGAGAAAAGAGGATGGATTTGTGGTCATTACAATCAAAACATATCTATAGACAAATGTCATTCTAACCAACTCGTGGACTCAGTATAAACTTCAACTTAATAGCTTGGAACCATTGGTTTTATAGTTTTCTTGTAACCAACAAATTTCCTTTAGGAAAATCCTTATAGAAAAAACAACCAATGTAATATTATGTTTACTTTACATAGCAAAATTACTTTATTCAGATAAACTCAGACACATATACATGTATAACATGAGATAATAAACATAGTCGACATGATGTATGCAACTCTACAGAACAACATTTACATAATTATATACATGAAATTATAATTGCAATATTCTAAATTGTTTTAAATATAACAAAATGCAAGACGTCCTTTCATTTGCTCAACACATGAATATCTACAGTAATACTTGGAGATATATATTCCTTACACTGGTGCTGCCGAAATATTGCTACAGACAAATGGACAGTTCATAATAAGGAAGCTGAAATCATTTCTTTTCTCTTTAAGTTTCGTTTTCAACAGACTCTTATTTCAATTTATATATGTAAGTTAAGTGATGGAATAGATTGAATTGTATTTATGGGATGCTTTATTTCATTTTCTATAGCAAAAGGTGCGTTTTTAAAGGTCACCTAACTAAGAAATTTTACGTCTAACATCAGATTTTCTTAAACAGATATCATCAATATCCTTGATTTTTTCATTTTTTCGGAAGACGTATTTTTCAACAAACACTCTGCAAAATTTGCCCTTCGGCATATACATTTTTCCCTTTATACCATTCCTATTTGGGTGACCGTCATTGCATATCTTTAACACTTGTGTCCATTGATATATTTCAAATGTCTTAACCACAATCCCGTCCTTTTCCCTCGTATGTGACATCACATAATTAGTCTTATCACATATCATTAGCATCAAGACGAGTGCAACTAATGTAGCAAGACCTGTCTGGCCATTTCGGGATACCTGCAATCCTTCATAGCAATTACCATGGCGTTGTCAGTTTATATCCAATGCACGGGTTTTGAATGTCTATATGGTACATTCAGCGTATGGTTTAATAAAATTGATATTAAGGTTGTGGTTATTGTAATAAATACATATATCAAAAGAATTCGTTTGAACAGCCTTGCAGAGCTATTAATATCTAGGTTTTTTTTATCTAAATGAGATCGTGAATAGTTTTATCTTTCATTTAACATTTCGTTTTAAAAAAGTACGTGCTCCGACGAAACTAATATCTTTCAAGTCGTCTTCGAGGTCTTCTTTTTCTTTTATTTTTATTCCTGAAAATAAATGAAAGAAGATTATATATAAGATAAGATACAACATTAAGATTTTTCATCTCGAATACATATATATAACTTGTTTGAAATTCTTAGTTTTTTTGTTGCATCGTGAAATTCAGTTATATGCAATGAAAGTCATTAACAGGTTGTTGTGTGATGTCTTAGAACGGAGCAGGCTTAATTATGATAAAATTGAGAATGGAAATGGGGAATGTGTCAAAGAGACAACAACCCGACCAAATAAAAAACAACAGCAGAGGGTCACCAACAGGTCTTCAATGTAGCGAGAAATTCCCGCACCCGGAGGCGTCCTTCAGCTGGCCCCTAAACAAATATATACTAGTCCAGTGATAATGAACGCCATACTAATTTCCAAATTGTACACAAGAAACTAAAATTAAAATAATACAAGACTAACAAAGGCCAGAGGCTCCTGACTTGGGACAGGCGCAAAAATGCGGCGGGGTTAAACATGTTTGTGAGATCTCAACCCTCCCCCTATACCTCTAACCAATGTAGTAAAGTAAACGCATAACAATACGCACATTAAAATTCAGTTCAAGAGAAATCCGAGTCTGATGTCAGAAGATGTAACCAAAGAAAATAAACAAAATGACAATAATACATAAATAACAACAGACTACTAGCAGTTAACTGACATGCCAGCTCCAGACTTCAATTCAACTGACTGAAAGATTATGATTTCATCATATGAACATCAGGCACAATCCTTCCCGTTAGGGGTTTAGTATCATACCATCATAACATATATGAGAAGAACATAACCCGTGTCATGCCAACAACTGTTTTTAGAATAAATGAGTTTAGTTCCGATGCAAAGACCTTATGCATGCCCTTTAATAATTCAGTTTTATCGGTATTGCTTTTCTGTGGGAATTGCTAGTACCAAGTCTGTGAATTGATATTAATTTTCTTTAAATACTAGGTATTTAGTGTGATATATAAAGGCAACAGTAGTATACCGCTGTTCAAACTCATAAATCCATGGACAAAAAACAAAATCGGGGTAACAAACTAAAACTGACGGAAACGCATAAATATAAGAGGAGAACAACGACACAACACTACAATGTAACTAACACACACAGAAACGGACCAAGCATCAGAAAAAATCCCACGAGAATAACAAATATAATGATCATCGGTACTAAAATTAAACTTTAACGTTAACTTTGAAAGGTTTTACACTAGTCATTTCGGGGCCCTTTATAGTTTGTTGTTCGGTGTGAGCCAAGTCTCCGTGGTTAAAAAAAGTACTTTGACCTGTAATGGTTTACTTTTACAAGTTGTGACTTGGATGGAGAGTTGTCTCATTGGAACTCATACCACATATTTGATCGCTTTAGAGTTTCTAAAGGCTGCTGGATTATTCAATAGATTTACTTACTGTTTGGATGATTTGCAAGAACACTTCGAAGTGTATAGTGTGTGAATAACAACAATCAATGTAATTGACAGGACAAACGTCAATGGAACAAACCAGGCCATATTTGGAGCATACGAAAAGAATGTCATGTACTGTATTTCATTTTGTGTTGAAGCTGTAGGTTCATATGGAACAGGAAGCATTATATAAACTGCAGCTGTATCTTGGTTTCCACCAGAGTCCACGGCATAAACTGTTAAATCTAAGACTGAACCCTCAGCATAACTAGTTAGACTTTGGATAAGTTTTATTGAACCGTTATCGTCAATTTCAAACAAAGCATTGCTAACGCCTTCCTGTGTAAGGTGATAATGGACATCGCCTGTAAAATATTTCAGTTGTGTACTAAATGTGTCATATCATTTAACATAACTTTAGTAGTTATAAAACTATACATTTACGTACTTCATTCCCAAAGTGAGGTTTGTTCTAGCAAAGCATATGAATACAGGATTTTAAAGAAAAATACTGTGTTAATTGTTCATAATCGGTATTGGTATGTTAAATACAAGTATGATCATCAATGCATTCATCTATATTTTTTTTAATTTAACAAATGATTTTGTATTTATCCTTCTGATTGATTGCATTGCTTGGTATCACCGCCCGATGTAATGTTTTTTAGAACTACTATGTACAATATATGAATATTTACACCAAAATTAGAAAGTACGACCAGTAAATTTTGTCGGAAAATTGGAGGAAATCAAGAGAATTCCAGCGTGGGCATCTACATTATGTGTTCAGTATTTTGGTAAAAACATAGGTTCTACCTTGCAGAGGAAGGAGTTTTCACAGACACAATGCTATCTTCGAAACGTTATTTTAACAAACTAATCATTTCAAATGGTATCACAACTTAGTGCATGTTTTTAACAATATAAAATCATTGAATGAATATGAAACAACGCTGACCCCTGAATTGGGTCAACGAAGCCATAACATATGAACCGACGTTAAGTGTGACCCTTACTTGTCAAGACGTTTCTAGAATGTAAAATACGCAAACACAACCCGATAAATCGTTTTTCGGTTGTCTGCACATTGAAATTGTGAAATATCAGCTGATCGACACGATATGAAGACTTATTAGCTCGTTCGCTTACACGTCAAAAATGTTTATATTGTGACTATCAGCTGATATTTTACGATATCAATATGTAGACAACCTGATACTCGCTATTTAAAGTGTGCTTGTGACCTAATACGATATATATGTGGCCTTTGAATTTAAATACACTGTGTAGCGAATTCATCTTACAGACTATCTGAACATGTGGCATTTAGACTAGTGGCCTATCAAATTGATCAAGTCTTCAATATAAGGAGCCTACTTCTATTGGTCTATACAAACACAAATGCCAACTGCAACAACAACTAATAAGCTTTTAATGTGTTTACTGCATTTACTACGATCGTTCATTATGAATTTATTCCGTCTTCAGGCAAAACGTTTAAGATTTTTCTTTAGAATTCTTTAAATGTATAGGAGCTGGTATAGGTAACGAGCTGGTATAGGTAACATGAAGCTACACTATATATTTTAAATGTTTATATTTAACAAAACTGTGTGTGTTGCATTGTCGTTTGGTTTTTTGTTGCACTTCAGTGTTTCTGTTTCAGTTTGTAACCCGGATTGGTTTTCTCTCAATTCGAATTATGAATTTCAAACAGCGGTATACTACTGTTGACTTTAAATACAAAGTTATCTTATGTACTAACCATTACTTCCAATGTCAATGTCTGTTGCTTGTGTCATACCAACAACAGATCCAACTCCTGTGGTAATTGGTACAAAAAATGTGTATTCAGGGTGTTCAAATTTTGGTGAGTTATCATTGTCATTAAGCACAGTTATATTCACGTAAGCAGTATCTGTGTACTCAGTATCACTAATGTAAACATCACAGTTAATTTGGGATGCAGTGCCAATTTCATCTAAATCATAATTAATTGCGTAAGATAAGAGTCCTGTGGTGGAATCCATGTTCAATCTACCTGTGTCGACGCCACAGTTAAAAGAAAATGTTAAAGTATCACCATCTTCATCTGCGTACTGGTAATATGGATTTTGTAAAACAGTTCCTGCCTTAAAAAAACAAAAAGAATGGAATTAATTGCTTGTGAGTACAAGTTTATTTTAAAAAGAGTATCCAAAAGGTTTTAGAATTTTGTTCATCAACTAATGATAAAAAGTAAAATCACAAAAATACTGAACTCCGAGGAAAATTCAAATCAGAAAGTCAGGGTGTCTATTTTGCAGAAAATCATTATTAATGGAGGAACAACTCTATCAATAGTTAACTGAAAATTTCAGTCATATTGACGTATGGAAGCATCTTATCCTGCTGATATTTTTTTTAATTTTTTAGTTCTATTTATCTGTTATAGTTTTCCAGATAATCATGATAATAGGCAAGAATTCAATTATAAAAACATTGTCATTAAAGGGCAATAACTTCAATAATGAGTCGACAAACGATTTCGGTAATTCAGACTTATTTGTAGATTTCATCTTGCTGATCAGTTGTGCTATCGAAAGTTTCTATTTATCTAACATAGTTTTCCAGATAAAAGGCAAATTAGGAAAAATCGTCTATTATGCAGACTTATTTGCAGATTTTGTCTTCTTGTGTTTTTTGCCATAATAAATTCTGTCTAACTATATATATTGTCGAGATAAAAGTCGAAACTGAAAAAAATGGTAAAATTTGTCGTTTAAAGCCAATACTCGAGATATAGTATAGAGGTCGCCTACAGTTTTTTATTTATCTACAGCGGTTTTGAAAATAACAGACATAAACTTTATTTGACCTCTTTGTTCTTTTTTCAGCCATGTTGGTCATTGAACATGTTTTTTTAAGTAGATAACCCATTATGGGTTGTGACTAAGTTGAGTCAAATTTGGCCCAATGGTTTCAGAGGTAGATGATATTCGTAAAACTGAAATGACGACAACAGAACCTTGTGATGACAAAAGCTCACACTGGACGTTCGGGCATATTGAGCTTAAAAAAAAAGAAAGAATAAGAAACAACGCAAATGATGTGCAGAGTTCAATGAGCTTATGTTTAAATTAAAATCAGTAAAAACACTTTGGATCTTACAGTATTCTCTGTGTCTGTGAATTGATAATTTTTCTTTGTAAATGTTGGAGGTTCATTCACATTCTGTATGTTCAGAGTTATATTTGTAGAATCTTCCATCAGAGAATCTGAACCAGAAATCATCAACAGGAATGTTTTGAATGGAATAATCTCATAATCAATGTTAGCCAGCGATGATATTATACCAGCTGAAAAAGAGCATTTTAAATCAAATGGAAAATAGTGTTGTATAACGGTGACTTCGGAGTTCACGATTTCAATACTATTCTTTATTAACTATATTGAATACACAATAATTTCTACAATGTACAGTGTATTTTCAAAGCATTGTCTGAATATGATTGTTCAAAACATTATTGCTATTAGAGAGGTTGGTAATATAATTTTCTTTGTCTTATATGTCAATTATTATATTTTTGTATATTTTTAGAAATAAACCCATCAAATATTTTCGAAGAAATATTCATAGTCAATAAGAGCTAGGTTAAATCAAACGGTGACTTACTAGTGTACAATAACTGAATGATGCGATAATTTACTTCTTTATTCATGGGTAAATATATTTGGTATTATAAGATATTGAACATTGTGTATACGACAAAGATAAATTCTGTAAAGAGATCATCTACTAGTATATTATAGTACATGATTATGATTATTGCGATAGAAAAAATTTGTAAAAACATATACTAGTATTACTATCATTTTCAGTAAATGCTACAAAAAGGGGGTAATTTGTGATTTGCACATTTGCGGAACTACAGATTTAAAAAGATCTTACTATTTGAATATATATAATTCATTTTCACTTTAAATATTGTTAAGTAGATAAAAACATACATGACGAGTCAACTTGGAAATAAACAGCACCCTCTGGTGGCGAGTATGACACAGAAAATGTATGAACATCTGACACATCAGCATCTGTAAGCACTGGTTGAAATATTGTTGAACCAATATTTATTCCTTCCAATATGGTAACAGTGTGAGAAGGAGTTAGAAATTCTGGAGGACTGTTGATTTCTGGAAAAAGGCATTAAATTTGATGCATCAATATGATATTGGGCCATTCCAGTTAATTTCTGACAGGTGGGGATGGATGGGGAGAATTTAGTTTATAGGTATCAGAAAAAAACATCATGAAAAACTACCTATCAGATCTAAAAATTAAGACCTATCAGATGTAGAGTTTCTGTTCATATTGGGTGGATGGGCTATCATTGGAAAAAATGACCTATCAGAATTTTTTACTGCAAGGATTGTACCCATCAGAATTTTAAATACAATACCAGATAATGCATGATACGTAACTGTCTACATTAAAAAGCACCCTTAAGATCTGACATAGGCATTTTTGTAACTCCTAAGATGTAATTATTTTAAATTATTTACTGCTGCAAGACCCTCAGAAGTTTTTGCGTATAAGTGTACGTGTCAGATGAAAAAAACAAAAATTTTCACCCCCAAGATGTATAAATTTTACACCCCTCAGAAAGGACCATCCAACCCCCTTTAGCAGATATTAACTGGAATGGCCCATTGATTACTCTACAGTGCAAAATTTCTATCAGTATATGCTGTTTTAGTAATTATAGATAAAAGTAGTATATGCCGTTTAAGTAATTATAGATAGTTATAGATTATCGTTGGTTATCTCAACGAGATTGATTTTCTCGCTTGAGCCTGTTATGGCGAAAGTGAGAAAAGCAATCGAGTTGAGATGACCAATGATAATCTGTTTATCACTATTTTACCTATGACGAGGTTGTCAATTTCATTAGCAACGCCACGTGGCTTCTTAGTTTCTAGCGATAATTTTCCATCTCAAGCGAGTAGCATGATATGGAAAATTATCACAAGAAAAGATCAAAAGGAAAATGCACAAAATAGCGAAAAAATATAATATTTTGTAATTGACAATAAATGGCACAGAAGCTTACAACTATTGTTCACCGTATGACCATCATCATTGAGAATAGCCCATTCCACAGAGTAAGCTATCAAACGCCCCAAAATAACAAATGTAAGGCAATTCACATCAGAAAACGGTCAAACAACCTGATTGCTGTACCAAAATAAATAACGAAAAACAAATATGATATACATCAACAGACGACTATCACTAAATAACGCACCTGTAATGCGTACTGATAGCGTTCGACTAGCAATCACATTCCTCCCATCTGATACACTGATGTAAAGCTCATATCCAGATACTAACTCAGCTGCTATGGAACGACTAAGTGATATTTCACCAGCTATAAAGAGTAAAAAAATACAACATATGTCATTTGTTTTAATCAATTATACTTAAAAGATCATAAAACTTTCTCATTTAAAGTCTGAAAAAACAACCTTGAAATAAGTACTTCTGTATTGCTTCTTATGTTAAATGTTAGCTTTTTAGTCGACATAAAAGAAATGTTTGCGAAATATTATAGCTGTATCTAAAAAGAATAATTTAAAAAATGTTTCATTACAATGTGTAAAAATCTATAAAACAAATTGTAAATATACTTACTATTTTGGTTTATCAGAAAAGGTGCGGTCAAAATACTAGTAGTCATGGTATATTGTAAGTTGTCATTTTCAGGATCTATACTTTGTACAGTAAATATAACCTGACCAATTGTCGTGGTTTTTGCTGATACGGTACTTTTATCTGTAGATATATAATTAATTCAACAATTTTTAAAAGTATCACCAATTTTAAAATTGTTGATCTCGAACTTCTGAGAAACAACGACTAAGAAAGAATATTTTGCAAATTTGAAACTGACCAGTAAATAACGCGAACATTAATTCTATCTTGAACACTATGCTACATAACATATAAATTATAATAAACATTAACATATTTTTCTAATCAATGATATTTACCTTGGATATTAGTAAAATATGGTGGCATGTTACGCAGGATGTATATGTAAAACTCAGATGAATCATTTCTTTGTTGATCAGCACACACGATTTCCAATGTATACTGCCTTTGGGTGTCAAATACGAATCCTTGATTCCCTCGAACATATATCTCGGTTTCTGTATTGAAAAAGGTAATTATTTTTAATTGTTTAGTAGTTTTATGTAAGATTGAGTGAAACTGTATTTTACAGAATAAATAATAAACGTGTGTTGATACAGATTTTAAGCGCATGAAAAATGATAATGATATAAACCTTCATCACGTTAGCCCAAACGAAACATTTTGACAAGTCAAATGACGTAAAAGTGAAATGACAAGGACAGATGTTACAATTTAAAGTTCAAAGAGTGAATTATTATTCGGATAGCTACCATACTGATTTGATCCAATTTGCAAATAAAACATAGTAGTGGCTGTTGTCAAAGTGCATGTTACTGTGTCATTGGTCGGGTCTGTAACAGATACGGTATACAATAAACTTTCTGCAGTGATGCTTTCTAGAATCTCAGAGCTCATTAGTAAGTTAACAATGGTTGGAGGCTGAAAAAAACAACAATACGAAATATAACTAAACGAAATTATTTTATTCTAAATGAACCAATGAAACAGTTTCTATAGTATAAAGTTAAGATATTATACATTGTAAACAATTCAGGGAAAATTTAATATTGTTACCAATTAGATCAATACTATGAAAATACAACACATATACATGCTTTTAGTGATCGAGGAAAGCTGGTCATCGATACTATAAATCTTTAATTAATATGCATCTTTATTTAATATGCATTCACATGTGGATCAGGATCTGCTTACGCTTCCGGAGCACCTGGGATCACCCCTAGTTTTTGGTGGGGTTCGTTGCTTATTTTTTAGTTTTATTTGTTGTGTCATGTGTACTATTGTGTGTCTGTTTGTCTTTTTTATTTTTAGCCATGGCGTTGTCAGTTTATTTTCGATTTATGAGATTGACTGCCCCTCTGGTATCTTTCGTCCCTCTTTTATTGCATACAATAACAATATCTAACAAATATAACAAAGTCTAAGAAATATGAACATCAGTATACTACTTTTGCCTTTATTTACCTCATTTTGAATGATATTGACTGTCAGTACGTCAGTGACATTTCTACGATGATCAGCACATTCTATGTCAAGTGAATAAGACGGTGTTGAGTCATAATTTAGAGATGTTCCTCCCTTTAGAAATACTCCGTACTCATCTGTAAAATATAACACTTAAAGGTATATATATTTTATAGTGTGTCATCATCAATAAGAAGGCGTGGTATGAGTGGCATTTATATAACTCTCTATCCAAGTTACAATCTATAAAAAAGTTAACAATTATAGGTAAAAGTACGAGCTTCAACAGTAGATTTTTTGTAATGTAAATTTTACCAGTTTTACAGCGCCCTCGTATGGTCACTTCTGGAATGCTCAATGTCAAATTATTTCAAAAACCAAAATTTTATACAAACATTAGATTAATTGACTTAAATCATTTCAAACGAATAAATGTATTTACTTTAGTATCTGTGTTTTTCATCCAATCGATTAAGAAAGAGCTCTTCCATACTAAATACTTACCATTTTGCATCACTTGTTTCAATTGTCTTTTGTATGATAGAAGATAAACATTGTAATTTGTTACATTAAACTTATTCAACTAAACGTATACAACTCTTTGAAATTAAATGATTAAACATATTCCAAGTTAACCAGTATAGCCCCTTCATTGGCTTAGAACATATGTAATTTATTTTAAACTCGACTCGATGTTTGCCCTTCTAGCCTTGAAGGCATAAAACTTTGCTTAGTGCTCTGAGCACAAACATCATGCTCGAAACATGAAACCCAGCAATTTGATTGGTTGATTTTCGAGTCTGAGTACAAAAATCATGCTCGAAAGTTTTATGACTGTGAGGCCTAAACTTGTATCACGGTATTTCACATAATGCTGCTACTTTTAAATATTGACACCAGATAAAAAAAACTGATAATATTGTTACTACAAACCTAAGGCAGGTGGTAATTTACTTAATTCAAATAAAGCGTTGTTTGAATTTAATGTGCAAGTGATGATATCGGCAGCGTTAACGTCTGTTACGTTCAGGTTATGTATCAAAGTCCTGGTACTGACGTCCTCCGATATGCTTTCTGTATTTGGTAAACTGTTTATTTCTGGTGGCTACAAAAGATAAATGTATTTTTTTCTCGAATTGAAAACAAATCGTTGTAGGTCGGGATAACTTTAAAATACTTGTACCATAACTTTTAATGATCCCCATTCATAAAAAATGACACATAAAGAATAAATTGTAAACAGAAATTTATTTAATTAGCATAAACAATTTCAATTAAAATTAACTCTATATAATTTATGCTTTGTTTTAAATACTTGCCATATACTTTCTATTTCCAGTTTTGATTCTAATAGTCATGAACAATTTTCTACATATAAAGCAAATGCTTGTATAGTAATGATAAATGGAATTTATTTGAAACAAAGCAGACGTTTTTAGTTAATTATTCTTAATAACAAATGTGTGTTCAACGTGGGTTTTTTTCATTGTCCTACTTTTTAGGAATTTTAGTGGAAGAAACACTGTGTAGATATTTTCTTTTTGTTGCCGACAATATGAAAAAGACTGTATTTGTTGTTGCCATTTGTTGGTGGTTGTAAGACATTTGATTTGCTGCCTCTGACATATAATCCATATCCCCTCTTATTCAAATGTAACAGTTGTTTTCTTTAAAGAAAAAATTAAACGTACAGTGTTTCGTATTAAATTAACAGTAAAGGTGCCAGTATCACTCCGTCTGTTGTCACTACATTCTACCGTCAGTGAGTAAGTGGAAGTGGTATCGTAATCTAGAGTTGTCCCTCCTGTCAGGTAGATTCCATATGCTGTGAAAAATATTGCAAAAAGTAAAATAACATAAATATGGAGCTCCGCAGAAAAAAAACATCTGTCTAGTTTCTTTATACATAACAGTTACCGATATGAAAATAAAACTAAAATACCTGCAACTGGGTCCACTTTTCCAACATTTTGTAATCTTAAAATGGGTACCCCGACAACGAAAGAGTATATTTTTACTTGCTTTTATGTGAATATAGGTATACGAAAAAAAATGAAAACATTGCAAAGTGTTTTTGTACCCCCATCAAAAGTTCAGTTTTACTGTAAACTAGTCAAAACATACCAGTGTTAGCAGGAGCAATAAGAGAAATATCAAATATAGCACTAGTGGGATTCAGAATACACGTTATCGTGTCACTCTCTGCATCTGTTACAGTTAGTGTGTGTAGCAAGATCCTTGTGTTGGCATCCTCAATAAGGCTTGTTGAATCAGGTAAGTTTTGTATAACTGGTGGCTACAAAATAATAAATAAACAATATAGAAATCCAGGTGACAGGTCATTTATATTTTGAAAGTTCGGAAAGACTTTCAGAAATGCAGTTATAATTCAATTATCCAAAGTTGTATGCAAAATTTTAGCAAATCTACGACATAGCCCTGGCATTAACTGTTTCTTAACCTAAAAGCAACATACATGTTTGATGCATTCATGTAAAGGTCATTTTTTTCCTCTTTAAATAACCATCTATTGTTTAAAGGAATACAAAGGAGTCCTCACATTCATTTATGTTTCTTAATGTTATTTGCTTATCATCAAACAAAGTTATTATCTTTTACGTATATGATTTTTAAGGATTTTACAAATTTTTTAGTTTTTTTTTAAATTATTTTCAAATGTTGATACATAATAAATTTTAATTATTTGGGTTTAATCTCCACTGACTCGAACTTATTTTCGAAATTTGTTTACGATGCCCCGTATTGATATCAGTTTCTTATAGCAGTATATCTTCTTCTATTAAAATGTGTTCCAACCAATCCCTTTTGAATTCATATTCCACAATTGTCCAAATTAAAGCAACTACTCTAAGTGTTCAATTATGTTACTGATTGCTGTTCATTTTGTCATGATCATTTCCCTTTATTATCATATTATCCAAATGAAATACCAAAATGAAACCAGTATGCCTAAACAATGATTGAAACATTTTCCTTCTCAGCCATTTTATTTTTATGATTACAATATGAAAATCAAAAGCAACTTAATTGTTGAAAATGAGTTTCATCATTCTGTTTTCTATTTTTTTTTAAACGTACAGTGTTTCGTATCAAATTGACCGTGTAGGTACCAGTATCACTTCGTCTGTTATCACTACATTCTACCGTCAGCGAGTAAGAGGAAGTGGTATCGTAATCCAATGGTGTTCCTCCTGTCAGGTAGATTCCATATGCTGTGTAAAAAGTAAAATGATCACAAAAATACTGAATTAAGAGGAAAATTAAAGCGGAAAGTCCCTAATCAAATGGCAAGATCAAAAGCTCATACACATCAAACGAATAAATAACAACTGTCATATTCTTGACTTGGTACACGCATTTTCTTATGTAGAAAATGATTGATTGAACCTGCTTTTATAGCGCTAAACCTCTCACTTGTATGACTGTCGCATTAAATTCCATTATTTTTGCAACGATGCGTTAAATATTGAAATCAAATTAGTACATGCATGGCTTACAGTATTGCTTTTCAATTAATAATGTTTGATAATGATTGAAATGTGCAATACCTTAAATTTCGATAATTATTCAAGCGTAAATGAACGTAGAACACAAAGGAAACTGAAAAGAACATCAAATTACCCGACAGACGTATTATTATCCTAAGTGACCTGAACTCGTAGTATGCTAATTTATTTTATTATAACATATAAACTGAAATCATAAAGTCAGCGTTACTTTCTCAAATACGTTAATTTGATTTAATTAGACTTTCCCTGTGCTATAAACACTCCAGGTTTTAAGATTTAGGGATTTGAGCGTTCCTGGTGCAAATAAATATAGTATAGAGCTTCGGATTAATCACCTATATTTTCCTTCTACATTCAACGAGATTTAATAGAAAAAGTATGATTTAAAACTTCTTTTAACTTACATACCAGTGTTAGCAGGTGCAATAAGTGAAACATCAAATATAGTACTAGTGGGATTCAGAGTACACGTTATCGTGTTACTCTCTGCATCTGTTACAATTAGTGTGTGTAGTAAGGTGTTGGTGTTGGCATCCTCTGAAAGGCTTGTAGTATCAGGTAAACTTTGAATTACTGGCGGCTGCAAAATAAATTGGTGTATATTTTTATTAACTATGCTTAATCTCATTTTTTATATTGATGACCGTTAACATAAAACTCCCAGTTCACTGATAACAGAGATGTTTATTGATTTGTTTTAAATTACACTTGTTAAATCGAACTGAATTTCAATAAAACTTTGAAGAAATATGTAGTGGTTGATTGCAACTTTATATTTATTAACTTACTACATATATAGAAACAAAACAAAAAAGAAGACAATAACAAACAAAACCAAAGAGTAAACCAAGACTCACATAACCAAAGGACATTTACATCAACAGTTATAAATAATAAATAAGAAACAACACGAACTCCACTAAAAACGGGAGTGAAAGCAGGTGCTCTGGAAGAACATTGTCTATATCATTTCAAACATGCATTGCATTGCAGAATTCAAGACAGAAGGCTTTAAAGGGTGTTAATGGTTTTCTTTTTCAAGTTCCATTTGATCTATGAAAAACTATGTGTCCATGGAAATAGGAATCATTGATTGATTCAAGTTTTTCAATAGGTTTTTACCCTCAGTTTTGTCCATTTTTTATACAGGTCAAACCTTTAAAATAGATACAAAATTAACATTGCATTAAGTTTTGTTTTATCAATGTTACGAAAGAAATGATCCGTGGCAGTTGAGAAAACTTTTGATTGACTTTTTACCTACATTTACATAAAGTGACACAAACCCAAATGAATAATTTGATATACATATATATATATATATTATTGATTATAGATTGTTATATCAATAAAAAATAATTATTACCTCACCTGATTTCTTATTAAATTAATTGTCAATGTGCCATCATCTGTGTCATCTCCATCGCTACATTCAACCGTTACTGTATGGGTTGATGTGGTGTCGTAGTCAAGTGTAATTCCAGCGTTTAAATAAACTCCAAAGTCTTAAAAAGGAAATGCAATCATAACAATAACAGATAATCATATATACTTTGAAACTTATGAGCAAACAATTTGAAATAGCAGTTCAAACTTAGACTCACAGTCGCAGATGTTTGAAATTTAAGCTTCATGCTTTCGATCTTATCAACATTGTATGTTTTTTTTTTTCTTTTACTTTATAATCTGTACTATAAAATTTTAGCTTTCACTCAATCCAAATTAGTGGTCAACTTAAAGTAGAACTTAGAAAGGAGTTGATGAGTTTTTAAAAAAGTAATTGATTGACATGTAAGTTCTAAAAACTATCTAGAGGCTATAAAGTGCATGAGTTGCTCACCTGAAATTTTGTGCATAATCAGCAATGATTACCTACCAATATTACAGACTAGAGTATATTATTCATGACTCTTTTTAGTTGATATTTTTTTCTGTTCTATTGACTCTTAATCTCCGATAGTTTTTGCATAAAAACAAAAACAAACTGTGTAAAAACAGTCATTCAAAGGCGTTTTGCTTTTCAAAGGATTGGATTTGTTTTGTTTTAGCTTTGTTAGTCTATTTGTAGTTTTTGTCAAGCTGATCATTTTTGCTGCTAACAGGTTCCCTTTAATTTCAATAGTTTTGGTAAACATTACCTTAATGGCAATAACTCTCTTATGGATACAACTCATAATTTTAGTAGTACTAACTTATTTGTAGAACTTGTCTTAGATATTATTAGTAGAGATCAATAATTCCTATGAGAAGTTAACGGCCATATTGTCTAATTTGTAGATCTTATCATGCTGGTCTATGCCGCTGTATTCATTATATGTTTGATCAAAATGCAAAAATGAAAACAACTGTCACTAAGAGAAAATTACTTCTATGAAGAATCGAACGACCATTTTGGCTATCTTGAATTATTTGAAGATCATGTACTTTTGATCATTTGCATATTAAACTTTCTCTTATCTATAATAGTTTTAAAGATAAACAGAAAGGCAAAAACATTTGTTAAATCACCATTTAGATAGGGGTTATAACTTTCCATGATTTCTCCCATGTTTGACTTATTTCTCGTGCCGATCATTATAACACTGAAAATTGTCTTCCTGGTTATTATATATTTCATGATAATCGACAAAATTAGTTAAAAATCGTCATTTTAGGCCAATAACTCCTATAAGAAGTAACTTAAAAAAAAAGATCTTATTAACGCCAGATTTATTCTGAAATTTCACCCGTAGTTGATGGTATGGTTGTGACAGAAATTGTATTTGCAGTTAATGGTGCGGTTGTAACAGACATATTTTAACTGTACATGTGGATGACGTTATTGTTGAACAATAGAAAGTTTACCTGAAGTTGATGGTATGGCTGTAACAGAGAAAGTTCACCTAAAGTTGATGGTATGGCTGTTACAGAGAAAGTTTACCTGAAGTTGATGGTATAGCTGTAACAGAGAAAGTTTACCCGAAGATGATGGTATGGCTGTAACAGAGAAAGTTTACCTGAAGTTGATGGTATGTCTGTAACAGAGAAAGTTTACCTGAAGTTGATGGTATGGCTGTAACAGAGAAAATTGTTGAACCTCCAATATCTGTACACGTTAATGGATCAGTAACTGTGTCTGTGGCATTGATTGTAAAAAATAACGTACTACCCGCTGTATCTTCTGATATTGATACAGACCCTGGAAGGTTGTTCATTTCTGGAGGCTGAAGAATCAATGCAAATGGAGTATTGTAATAGTTTCCAACAAAATTTAGGGGACGATTTTCAATGACCATCGCGAATTATTTGTTAGTTTAAGTTTGTATTGATTGCCATCGGTTATCGACCAGTTTCTTTCGCCTGGGAAGATAAGATTTAGTGCTTGCTTCAAAATGGGCATGACGATCCGAAAGGAGTCCCATATACCTATTGTATTTGACATGTGGGGCAATGCTGAATTATTATTTGCTCTAAATCCTATTCAGAAATACTCAATTTGAACCATTTAAAATTAATAGTCAAGTCAAAATGTTTTATAGTTATTAGAAGATTATTTTAATACGTTTTCAAAAAAAGGGATTATGCTTTCCTTTGTTAAATAAATCCACAGATAAACATTTAGAAAATTCATACCGGTATTGGTTGGTTAAAGGAGGAGTAATGTTTTTTTTAATTATAGCAAGGGTTTTTTTTTGTGTACAAAATTGTTTCTCTAACACATTTCTTACCAAGTTTCTCAATGTCTAGGTTTAATTATTAATCGCTTCTGACGTCTAATACATTGACAATTGTGAAACAATTTAAATGCTGCAGCACGGATTCTTTTGTTTCGTAAAATTTTAATAAACGAAGACATGTATTTTTGAAATGAAGAAAACTTATCTAGTTATAATATGCAATGAACAGTGCTATATACAACTTTTTGACACACTTACTCTGTTGTTTATTGTTATAGCTTTTCCTCCAGTTGATGATAAAGTGCATGGATCCTCGACCTCCATCATTACCAGATAAGTTCCAACAGGCGGTACAGCTTTAACTGTTATATCGTCTATCAAAAAGTATATGTGCGCTATATCATATACATTATTGTAAATCATATTCAATGAAATTGAAATGTTATAGATTTCAAGTGTCCGAAGTGCTTTCTTGTTAAACATACATGTACATCAGGTATGCTTGAACTTAAACATTTGATAACAAGAGATGTATTAACACGTACAAAAGTTAGGAGGTACATTGACAGAAAAGAAAAAAACAACATAGCCAAAAGTTATCAAGTTATCATAATAAACAATACAAACACGTAGCATTAAAAAAGAAATAAAGATTAATTATATTAATTATAATACTATTTTTGACAGCATGCCTCCTCTATAGAATTATCAATTCCAATATTATGGTTATATAACATTATGATTTTAAGTCGCCAATCACACACAGTTCATATATTGACATTATAATTGTTTCTCTCATTACACATTTCACTTATATTGTTATCAATGATAAGTAAAATATCACATTTTTCACAAGAAAATATTCCTGGACTTTTGACGCAATTCTTTCATTTAACTGCTTGTTAACTTTATAAACACTATAAAATAAAAACTCATTTTCATTTGAAATTAAAATATGTTACCAAAATCCTACAGAAGACTAAATGGACTGTATACCAATTGGGTACTATCCCCGAGGGAATTAATAGCTTAGTTTCTGAATAATCAAACTTGGTTCTATAAAACAAAACAAAAGAATAAGCAAGAATAGACATTCTCGATGTGACTCATTTACAAATCGTGAATGTTGGTGGAATATCAAGATTTTGTTTAACCTTTTCAAAAGCAATTTTTAATCACAAAAATACTGAACTCCCAGGAAAATTCAAAACGGAAAGTCCCTAATCAAATGATAAAACACATCAAACAAATGGACAACAACTGTCATATTCCTCACTTGGTACAGACATTTTTAAATTTAGAAAATGGTGGATTGAACCTGGTTTTATAGCGCTAAACCTTTCACTTGTATGACAGTCGCATCAAATTTCATTATATTTATAACGATGCGTGAACGAAACAGACATAATCTTCCTATATCAGACCACATCTTCCTATATCTATATAATATCTAGTAATTGGTTGCTGTGTGTACATTGGAGAAAAATACCCTTATATCTAATCAGTTGGGGCTGCATTTCATTTTTATGCAGCTCAAAACACAGTATCTGTTTAAAGGGGAATAATCCTTACAGAACTTGATTGTTTCCCATATTACTTTCTCTTCCATGTGCATGCAATAACTGTTCAGTGTTCTATTGTGATGTATTTCATTTTATTATGTCATTGTTATAACACAAATCATTGTAATAATTGTATGAAATTTAAAACCCGCAAGGGTCCATAATTGGATTAATAAAGTATTCTTATTTTTATTCTATTCTTATAATACGTGAAATTGTCAAAATAGGGGCACAGCAAATATCACCGTGTCACAATCTCAATCAGAACATACATTTCTTAACAAAGGCTGAAAAAGCAGTGCAGTGATTACGAATTTTTAGTTTGCTAGTCTCATTTAAGGCATGACATTTCAAATCATAAAAGGAAATGTAAGTTCTGGATTATCGTGTTAATAAGCTCCTCATTTTAAAAAAAAACTTTACATTTTCAAACGAATTTGGACTCTAGCTTCACTGAAGTGAAATTTATTGTTGATACGCAGATCTGGTGCAGTAAATTGGTAGCATCAATATTATTTAAAGTGACTAACTCTACAGTATATATAAATAACAGAATTATTTCAATTTGTGATTGATGTTTTATTCTATACAAATGATTAGGCAACCTTAAAAACTATTTCGATAAGTGTATTTATAGACGTCAAACGGAATTCAATTTACTTACTTGAACCAGCCACAATTTCAAAATAAGTGCTTCCACTATTCGAAATTGATAATATTGTCAGTGTTAAGCTTCCAATGTCTTCTGGATCGCTGTCAGTGGTCGTTATTGTACCTGCGCTGTCTCCTATCGAAAGTTCATCGTTGAAAAATGTTGATGTACCTAAGCCGGACAATGATGGAGTGGCACCTAAAAAAAGTAACAAGATTGCAATTTTTTTGAAACTAAACAAAAATGAAATTACCAGAAATCAAGAAGACAATAAAAAAAAACCAATAGAATGATAATGGTATCAATTCAGAGTTATAGTCACGTAATGAATGCATCATTTTATTTACGATTTCTACATAATTCATATGTAAAAGTCTAGGATTGTGCCCCCTAATTCGTTAGGACCGTCAAACAATAGCAAAATATATAAGTAAGGGCATTATGTATTTGATACATAGGTATGCATATTAGTGTTTTATAAAATTATTGTTATTGCTATCATCTATACTGTTTAGCAAGTCATTATCTAAAACGCGTCTAGTTAGAAGGATAAGGGAATTAAATTAAGACAAACATAGTTATTAATCCGATGTTTAAATCTATGAAGCGTTAAAGGTTATGGTAAGAAACTAAAATTGAGGAAATCGCACTGCAAAAAGAGCGAGACCAGTGCGTTGTGTAGTCCTAATTTAACAAGATTATCAAATTTTAATTATACAAAGAAACACCACACATAAAAAGAAACAGGCTATACCAAGTCACAAATTTCAAAAGATTTAAAAACCTCAGTAATTTGAGGTAATTTCGTATACGTATGATCACTTTTTAATTTGGTCCATAATTATCTTGGTATGAAAAGAATGAAAAAATTAATGAATAACGCATAATGACACAATATCTGATCTCAATTTAAGCACTTTATTTAATTACATCAGTACTACAGTCAAACTAGATGCATTAAAAATGTTCTTATGATAACTAAGATATATATGAAAGTTTGGGAAGTTACTGAAACCAGCAGTGCTTTTGTTTTTGATAACGAAAATGCAAAAACAACTTATTGGCTGCGTTTAAAATTGCCTGGTTACGTCATATGTTTCCAATTATAATATGTATCCTCTTCTCATGGTTTTTGAGAATGCATTGTGACATCACAATTTTTCATTGATAAGAGTGCATAGTACGAAATAATATGACGTACGAAAACATATGATCTGACCATATAGTGCAGATATGAATAATTCATAGAAATATGAAACAATAAGTTGTAATCCTTTATAACATAATCATTTACATTTAAATAAAATATGGGCTATCTACTTTGAAATTGAAATATCCAACTACATGACGTACAATTTATTTCACAAGGAATAATACACGATATCAACCAAAGTTTTGTGTTTACAAATCATTTTCACATTCAGATTCGTTTCAGATATGTTAATAATATGTGTATTTTATATCTATAACTCTTAAACTGTGAATATGAAAGTGAATGCTTTTTTTTATATTTAAACGAAACGAAATTGTTTCTGAACTTAAAAAAAAGAATTAATACACAATATCTGGGCTTGGTAACAACAATAGTTATTATCTGCATCTTTGTCTTTGTCGTTGCCCTTTAAAAAATCAATCTTGTTATGAATAACGCAATAAAGAAGATGTAATCATAACAAAATGGACTTATTTATCAATGGTTGAAGTTACACATTTTCTAGCGTTTCTTTTGATGCACAGTTTAATCTAAGAAAATTATTGACTCGCTTACAAGTATACCAATGACTGGTGCTGTGTTTTTATCTTACGTTTCACTTTTCATGATTAATGGATTTAACATATTGACCTTCTCTTGCTTCATACTATTGTTGTCAATAGTAAATGATAATTATTAGTTTCAAACTTGAACAATAGAGTAAATAATTCCTGTATACCGTCTGTTCCATATGGTTTCCAGTCTCATTAATATATAGAAATAATTTAAACGCTAGTTTTAGATCTTGTCAGGTACGATTACCATTCTCGATAAAGGTAATCAAATAGTTATTTTAGCACATCATACAATATCATCATCGAAGATATTTTGATACTCTTGCCCTGTAAAACAATTGGTAAAGACTTACTTTGTTGAACGTATGAGTATATAGCATATTTTTCATTTTTGTCTGCCGCAGCTGACCAGTCTAGATCTTGAGATGCTGTCATAGTTGATGTTTGTCCTGTTAGTTTCTTCCTATTTTTACCCCCTCCTTCGTCTTTATGAGTGATGATGAAATTGCCTGTGGAATGTCTACAATACACAAATGTACAGTAACACCGAATTGACAGATGGGTATATATAATAGTAGAAAAATATAGTATCACTTAAAAGTTCTTCGTATGTTTAAATATTAAAATAACCCTCCTGACTAGTCGGCGTTGTCTTATAAATACAGATCAAATGGCATTCAACCATCATAGATGTGTGTCTCCTAACAAGTAAAAACCATACTGACCAATTACATTGATAAATGTATATGTATATAAGAGTGCAGACCGGATCTTTCGCAATCTTTGTTATGACCACAAAATAGTGGTACTTGATCTTTCACGATCATAACTTTAATTCAGATTCAGCCACTATAAAATAAGATCCATGCATAGATTACCTTAGGCGTATTTGGTACAACGTTTTTTTTAATTTCCGGTCCTTAATTCTCTTCGTACTTGTCTGGCTTAATAACTTTTTTATCTGATCGTCACTGATGAGTCTTATGTAGACGAAACGCGCGTCTGGCGTATTAAATTATAAACATGGTACATTTGAAAACAAACATGTTTGATTATATGTTCATTTCATTTAGATGCTAAAGAGTAATCATCTGCCTCTTGTAGATTTATCAAAACGGTAATCTAATTTTTTTAGATACTGATCATAATGTTGTTACATTTTGACAAGCAATTTTATATTTTTAAAAATGTGTCCTTATAATTCAATAAGTTTCCTCCGAGTTCAGCATTTTTGTTTTAAAGTGATTAAAATGATAACACAATGTTTACTGCTGTACCCTTATTTTCGATATTTTTTTACCTATTGTCTCTGTTTGTTTTGTTCACGCATCGTTGTCAATATACTGGAATTTGATGCGACTGTCATACGAGTGAGAGGTTTAGCTAGCTTTAAAACCATGTTCAATCCACCATATTCTACATTTGAAAATGCCTGTACCAAGTCATGAATATGACAGTTGCTATCCATTCGGTTGATGTGATTGAGCTTTCGATTTTGCCTTTTGATTAGGGACTTTTCCTTTTGATTTTTTTTTTCGGAGTTCAGTATTTTTGTGATTATACTTTTTTGAGTAATCTATTAAATTTCCATGTGTCTTCTCGATAAGATTTCCTTCAAGATGATGAACTTTCCATTACTATGCAGCAACTTGTTTTTCTTGTCATGATTTCCTGGATAGAGGGTTGCTGCTCACAAATAAACTATTAAACCAAAAGTTCCAAGTGGTGAAATCATCCCTTCGTAAATTTAACAGACGCCATCACGAGTTGGTTGACCATTATGTTGTTTCCGTTTCACAGATGACAACGGATATGTTCCTACTGTCGTAACTATCATCCCGTCAACTATTCCTCTAATGTGACCTACCGAATTAGACTTATCACCGGGTTTGTACTAACATGAGCAACACGACGGGTGTCATATGTGGAGAAGGATCTGCTTATCTATCTGGAAAAACCTGAGATCAGTTTTAGGTGGAGTTAATGTTGCTCAGTCTGTAGTTTTGTATGTTGTTTTTGTGTACTGTTGTTTATATGTTGTTTTTTTAAGCCATGGCGTTGTCGGTTTATTATCAATTTATCAGTTTGAATTTCCTTTTGGTATCTTTCTCCTCTCTTTTACCACCCTTACTTGTTCTTTTGCAACCATTTTTCTCTGTAAACCAAATGAGTGAGGTTAACAACTTGTTATGTAAAGCGTTATAAAATGTAACCGAAACTCAAATTACGCTTTAGGGAAATGACTTACAATCCCACATAGTCGTCTTTATTCGTCCGAATTCTCTTTCCATTAGAAATGGTTTGAATTTTCTCGCTATCAGCGCCTATAAAATAAAACGATTTCACTTTGTGTTTAATATTTGACATTTTATAAGGTCTAGAACCTAGAAATAAATATCATATAAGGTAAGCAAATTAACTTATTGGCGTATTGTTAGCAAATTTTTTATATGGATTTCTTTAAATAAAATATATATGTAGGACTCAAATCTGTGGTGGATTCCAAATATATGGCAGATTTCTAATCTATGGCAAATATGACGTTACAAACGCCAAAAAAATAAAATCTATGGCAGATTTTTGTTTTCTCCAAATCTATGGCAGATCTTCACAATTGAATAACGCAATATTACATCGTCGCCGCCACATATTGCGGAGCTCATATATTTGAACACGATCCAAGATTAAGGTATTTCCCTTGACAACAATATGCGGCATTAAAGGAAGATTTGACATATTATCCGGAATAGGGACAAAATGTGTTGTACCGGCCGAAACCCGCGATGAACAAACTAGGGCATCGTTTTTTTCAGTACCGGATATTTTAAAAATAACAGTTATAGTAAATATTTTACTGTCTATGGCTGGCAAAGTTTATTCAGTGAAAGATGAAAATAACGGATACCAATTTGATTTAAATTATCACAAAATAAACAAGATGTATTAACAATGATATAAGTATTATTTGAAAATTCAAACTGTTTATTTTTATTTATTTTTTAATAAAACACTCCTTTCTTGTTTGTTAAGGGGACTTACTAGTTGTTTAATGAATGGGTTAAATAGGTACCATGATTATATTTTGTTTTACGGGGTACATCATTTTAATCCTGAAGTCTGTATTGAGGTATACTGTATATGAATTCATCATTTCCAAAAAGAAAATGGTTATACCATCCTGATAAGGTTGACCATTATGGAATGCTTATTTCGCAAACATTTATAGACATGTCGTACATTTCCACTTGTTTAAGACAAGTTACTGGTCGTATATGTACTGTCTTGTTCTACATTTGCACAAAATCGTCCATAAATTCGGAAACAAAAAAAATCTGCCATAGATTAGGAAATTACAAAACTTGCCATAGATTAAGATTGTAAAACATCTGCTATAGATTTGGATGGCACAACGTCATATTTGCCATAGATTAGGAATCTGTCATAGATTTGGAACCTACTACAGATTTGAGTCCTACATATATATTGCCAAATCCTGCTGATTCTTTGGAATTTGAAATCGCATCACGGGTGTTATATTCAGAGCAGATGCCAATTTTGTTTTTAATTAAGACGATTTATATATAAGTTCGTCAGAACCGGTGGCAACTCTACGACAGATTTTATCCATCAGATCACTAGTGATGGTGACACAAGACTGAAAACACATTATTTATGACTTTCGAACTACAGTTTACTACTGTTGCCTTTATTTAGCATGTCGAAATTTACTATTGTATTGTTTATTTGTGTCTTTCTCTGTCCTGGATGTTTCTTGCATTTATTTGTACTGTATTCCTGTCATGTAATGGTGTTATGTTAGTGTTATATTAAAATTGCCATAAAAGTGCAAGGTTTGGCTAGCAACAAACCCAGTTTCAACCTACCATATTTTTCTTTTAATGTTCTGTACCAAGTCAGAAAAATAGCAGTTGTTATCTTATAGTTCGTTTCTCTGTGGGTTACATTGTCGTTTGTTTTTTGTTGCACTTTAGTGTTTCTTTTGTTTCGTTATTTTCCTCTCATAAGTGATGTGTTTCTCTCGGTTTTAGTTTGTAACCATGATATGTTTTCTCTCAATCGATTTTTGACTTTCGAACAGCGGTGTACTACTACTGTTGCCTTTACTTATGTATATATGTCGTGTACAAGTTGCAATTTCGTACAGGTTATAACGTTTACACAAATTGTGTACATGTTATAATTTGTACAATGCAAAAAAAAAAACAAGTTATAATATATATAAAAATGAAGATGGAATATTACAGATCAGCTGAATTATCTTTCGTAGAGGATCTTATAACTTAATGTAGGATGCAGTCACAGAAATAATTATATTATCAATACGTCTGAACCAGTTACAACTCTATGAAAGATTTTCAATCGGGTGACCAGTGATGATGATACAAGGCTGAAAACGCATTCTGTATATATAATTCGTATTTAACAGGACAACGATGAAAATTAATTGGTAGGCCTTTCTTCGACCTATAATTGTTAACATTTTATACATTGTTAATTAGATTGAGAGTTGTCTCTACGGCACTTATACCACTTTTTTTTTATTCATATGGTAAACAGTTTTGCCAACTATCAGTACTATTCCAAGTTCCCCCTTCTCAAATGTTCTGTGACTGCATCTTACAATTTGTAGGATCCTTTACAACAAACAATTCAGCTGGTCTGTAACAATTCCATCTTCATGCTTTATGTAGCATGCACTGTGTTACGATGCTAGATTTAAACTGACGAGGAAAGGTAACTCCCGGGCACCGAAAGCTTTATAATTGTAGAGTCTGGGATGTCTCGAGAAGTCTAGCGCGTCGCGCACAGTGCAAGGTGATTTGGTGCCACAATATCTCAGTAGCATGAGATTGAATCCTGGCTAGGAAATAACAAAAATATTTGCTTAAAAATTTACATATCTAACATTGTTGGGCTGTTATTTAGACGAATGAATAACATTAATATACAAAGGTAAAACAGATTTCTTATGCCTTGATATAGCGTTATTGTTACTGGCACGGAACATCATCGTCATCACCAATACACACGTCATTGTCACAGAATTATATAACTTTCAATCTTTCTTTTTCAATTTCTTTTTAACTCTCCTCTTTTTACCTATGAAAGCTAGTATCATACTTTATAAACTGTTTGCTTTATATGCATGTCAATTATATTAAACAATTATTGTAATTTTATATTGTATTATGGAGAAGACTTTATTAGTATGATTTACTTGTGTCTAATCCATTTTACTTTAATACAACAAATAAAATATGTTAAAACTAAAACCGATTTGACGTAAATTCTCCTATTTGAATTATAGCAGACTAAAACACATATCCAAATTATAATAAGTCTTAAATAAACATTTCACAATGCATATATTAGATAAGAAATATCAGAATTGCATGTGTATTTTAGTCTAGGTGCCATCTAATTAATTATTGGGATGACCTCCAAAAACTACCGATGGTCACATAACACGATATAAATATAGACATAAATAAAATTGAGAGCAACCTCGTGCAACTGGATTTTTCTATGTCTGTTTGATTTCATGCTATAGGTTAAAAAAAACAAGTTAATATTCGATTTTACTTGTAAAAGAATGAGGGTTTTTTGTGGATCGAATCAGTCAATCAAATGATTTACATTTGTTTCACTTTCAATGTTGACATTCTTTTTTTTTCTTCCTCAACAGAAGACGCATAAATCATGCGTAATCAATCTCTAGTGTACAGGTTTAATTGAATCTCACATGAATACGGATACGGATTCAATGAGGTCGAATTGTTAACTTGCATGTGAATAATTCATCATCGATGTTTCCTAGTTTATTGTGACAAAATTGAACTATGTCACTTTCCTGAATAGATGAACCAAAAAAATCATTATTTTATTTTTGTATATAATTCGTGGCTACTGCCCCTTTAAATTATGCTAGTAGTAGAAAAAGAAAACATATAACTTTTGATATTTAACTTTCATTTATCAAAAGATTATTGTTCGGGCTGTATTTCCGAATGTGAACATGGAGAATATTATAGAAAAGAAAAACTTAACATTGATTATAAACTTTTTCTATGTCAAAAGATTATTGTTCAGGCTCTTATGCCGAACGTGAACAGAGTGAAGATTATAGAAAAAGAAAAAATAACTTTTGATATTTCAACTTTAATATATCAAACGATCACTGTCTATGTTTTTATGCCGAACGTAAATAGAGAGAAGATTGTAGAAACAGAATTACTTGACAAAGATTAATAATCGAACGTGGCTGCGTACTTACATCTCCCAAATGAATAGAATCCATTGATTTAAAGGGGAACTAGCTACGAGATATATACAAAATCAAAAGCATAATTTTATTTTTGTTCAACCATTAATCAAGTGAAATAGTGAAATAATAATTTGCTTTTATCGGCTGAAATGGTTCAATTTTGTCAAATTAAGCTCATAAACATTGATAATGAATTATTCACTTGAAAGTGAATAATTCGACCTCATTAAATCCGTATTCATGTAAACTCCAATTTAACCCCGTAGAAAGAAATATAATAAATCATGCATTGTCCGTTGTCCGTCAACATTGAAAGTGAAACAAAGGTAAATAATTAGATTAACTGCTTCGATCCACACAAAATCATTCTCATCAAGGTAAAAACGACGATAAACATAAATTTTTAATCTATAATACAAAATTTAACAGACCTATAAAAATCCAATTGCACGAGTTGCTTAATCTATTTATATCCATGTTTATGTTTACATCGCTTATATGGTCATATAAGGTCAACTCGATAGTTAATTAGATGGCGTCTTGGCTAAAATTCACACGAAACGAAGCTACATCTTATTGAGACCATTTCCTGTAAATTGTTTATTTTATACTTTTGATAGTTTGGAAAAATGTTTTACATTATTATAAATAAAATATGAGAATTTGAGTCAAATCGGTGACCATGAATTTGGCAGCTAGTGCCCCTTTAAACTGGTATATGAAATTCAAAATTGTTGACAAAGGTAAAGGAATAGCAAGAAAACATCCTAAACTATCTTAGATCTTTCCCAGGCCACCTGCACTGAATAAAAACAAATGTGTGAAAGACGCCATCGTGATTTGTTTTCACCGTTATGTAATATCTGTGTCACAAATTATCATGGATATGTTCCACTATTTAGGGCCATACTCCAAATCTTTTTCTCAATTTTGGCATGCGACCTATCACCAATCAAATCACGTAAACGGAAGGGTTAGAAGTTCATCGTCTTCTTGTGGCACCTGTCGTGTTGGTGATAAGTAAACAGTTGGTGATAAGCCGCTTGCCAAATGGGGAAATACTAGTGTAAAAGTTTGAAGAACTGAAAATATTCCATGTTATTAGAAAACAGGATTGAAGTACTAGTATATACAATCTGAATTAATACTATAGTATCTATTTGAAGTGACTCATAGGTCCATTGGGCCGGGTGTAATTTAATTGAAATATTTCAATATTGAACATAATTTGTTATACACAATGTCACTATATATAATAAACCTATTGGTATTGTATTTGTATTGTATTGTAGTATTGTTTTATCAAGTACACTTTTCAATGTCTAATTCCCTTAGCAAGCAGTTCATGTAACGTTTTTTTCATACAAAAGTTAAAAAAAATAATGAACTTTGTATGTGGAGCAAAGGCGTATTTGTCATTGAGGTAAAACAGTTGTCCAGCCAAATCCAGTCTTAGTGTTTTGATTGTGCGTGGATTTTATCTAACCGTCCGGTTTTTATATAAAGGGTACCATTCAAAATCAAAATTCGAAAATTAACTGACAACGCGATGGTTGCACTTCTTGCCATTTTAATCATTACTTAATATTCTGATTACATGATAGAATATCCCAATATCGAATAATAGTACTGCAACCAGAGCTCATTTTTTAAAACTTTAATGGTCCGGAAGAACACACACCTAAATTATATATCGATGGAAAGAGGAAAACGTGTACAATAAGAAAAGTTGGGTCGTAAAAATCCAGAGTGGTCACAATTTTGTGAAATTGAGGTCAAAGGTCAGTCCTAAAAATATCAATATTTCAACCACAAGAACAAAAAGGAGAAATATTCTGATATTTATTCAATAGAATGCTACAAAAACGATTCAATCATAAGCATGTGCTATAAACGATGATAAAACGACATATTTGACTACGTATATGAAGAGCTGCCATTACAAAATGGCGTTGATTTGGAACCTTCTGATTTTTTTCCATTTAAGACATAGCAAAAGAAGAAGTGGCCTTGACCTTTTCACATCCATAAACTTTCATATTGTGTATAGTATTTCACTATAGTATATTACAGAATTATTTTCTAAAGTATAAAACACCAGTTTATCAAATTATTTCAATATTTTATCTATCTTTGAAAAAAACAAAATTCAAGCACTGAAACAGTGTTTTTAATTTTGCATCTTAAAGGTTGTGTATTTTGTGAAAATTAGTGTCTAGTTATAGATAAATACATATTGTGTATTTGCAAAGTCTGGACAGAGCAGTTATAACACAAAATATACTATAGTCACCAGAGGCGAATGCGAGGTTTAAAAAAAATTGAGTGTTAAACAAAGTCAGTTTGGTGCATGAACATTTTTTTAGTGGGATAATCCTTGTAAAAAAGTTAACTCATTAATTTTTTAAGGGAAGGATGAAAAATTATACAATGCAATGCCAATTTTCTAATGTTGGAATTCAAAATCAGTCATGATCCTTATATAACTTTTACAAGCGACACACAATAGCTCAAGTATTCATAAAATAGGGACATGAATCAATCTCTTAGTCATCATATGCGGATTCAGTACGCGTAATAGCATTACAAGACACTTCCCTTTTTTATAAGAACAAGTTCGGCGCAGGACAGAGTTTGTTCAAAGCAAACACAGTTTTTTTTAGTACAAATGCTATCTGGAGCGTAAATACCGTCATGATTTGGTCAAACTCGTCAGATATAGTCTTACCTTTGCATAGGAAACACTAAAGAAATGTGAGTACAAAGTTTCGATCAATGGTTGTTCGTGACCCATATTCCAATATGCATATGCATGATGTATCTGCACTGCCAATCCCAAATGTAATGGGGCGAATGTTGCTACAGAAACGATTGATTTTGTAATAGTCATACATTTACGAATTTTTGTTATCTTTAGGGACAATATACGGTTCAGAAGCGCCTTTGTGTTATTTTTCATCGTTTAACTTTCAAATTAACTTTTGAGCCTAGGCTCCGTGTTGAAGACCGGACCGTGACCTATAATGGTTTACTTTTATAAATTGTGACTTGGATGATGTGTTGTATTATTGGCACTCATACCACATCTTCCTATATCTATCAACAAGCTATGCGGGCATCATTTCCATAGAAATACCAAAACGAGGACATAGCTCATAAGAGCACTGGTGGCAGGATGAAGTAATTGTTCTTCTTTTAATGTGTCCTTGATATTTTCAGACACACCTTGGTGTAATTCTGAAAATCTTAATATAGACTTCAATTTTCCTGCAGCAGATATGGCATCCCCTAAATTGAGTTCAGAGCTAAACTCTATAATTCATATCCCTTGGCCCCACTGTGTCTGAATTGTAAGGTGTCACAATATCTAGTTAGTTCTGGAGTTTGGCAGTTTGGTAAGCATCAGAGACAATCTTGGGTAAAATTGATCGGTATATATAGAGGATGTGCTACATGAAAAAGGCTTTTTCTTATGGAAGAACAAATCACATCACTAACAATCGTTATTAATGAACTGACAGCAAGTTCAAATTCTAATTTTTCAGTGACTGTTTTACTTAATTGCACAGGTGTTGACTTCAATAAGTACTTGGTTATGCATGGATAAATGATTACTCACATTAATAAGCACAACTTAAAAGACTGTCAACACGTTTAGAGGACTCAGTTTTGCGTAGTTTTCTGTTTTTTTAAAGGTTTTTCTTTCTTTTACACAAAACCCTGTTTTCATATCCAAACTACAAGGAAGAAACTGAGCGCGAGATCGTATAAAAGTGTCAGGTTGTGAGGATACATGTCGATCAATTTGATCACATATATGGATTTCTGTTGTTTCTAATTTAAAGTTCCCCAAGGGTGACTGGGGAAACGAAATATGGTCACTTGGTCTTCCCCCAACCGGCAGTAAAACGAAGTTTGGCGTCCGTTTAGCTGTGCGGGATGTATCAAGTTCGCAGTCACGTCCGGTCAGAATGGGGACGTTAAATCCGATGCCTCGTGTAAAGGGAGTGTCACGTTCTTTGCACGTTAAAAACCTTTGCATCAACTCTTTCAGGGGTCCGTAGGTGGCATGTTGCAATGGAAAACTTCTGTCCCAATTCAATATCCCATCATTTTCCAGTGGCAGTCTAAATTTTCCCGATCATCATCCCGAATGGCCTCTATTATGACAAAACCTACCTATTGTTTTTATTGTTAGCTTGTTCTCGTCCTGGACATGCATGACATATTTGCCACTGGACTTTAAGCAACTAACAATCAATCAATCAATCTAATTTAAAGACGCACCAATTTTGCCTTCTGGTGCAAGTCTCATAACATCACTGATGATTCGACCACGGAAAGCAGAATATCAAGAGAAGTTGGTTTTAGCATCACCTTTCTCTGTCACACATCAAATCTCTGCGAAACTTCAATAGTACTTTTCCCCCGACCACTTGCATGCATATTAATTGCTCTGAGGTTAAACATTGACGTACAATGTATTTTCACACAATGTCAACTATAGTCATTATCCGGAAAAAGATCTTATCCGAAGGATTTGGTTAACTTTTATATAAAGTCAAAATTTTATTAACAAAAATATAACTTATTTACAGAAAATACACAAAAGAACTACTATATATATTCAAATCACTCAAAAATAGATTAACTTCTCCTACAAAATCTACATAATCACATCGAAACTATCAAATTGATTGTGAATGAAAAAATAAATGGTGGAGCTGATTGACGGATAGGAAATTTCCGTAATTAAAAAAGGTACAAATGATGTTTTTATTTTTGAGTTTTTGACAAAATTGTTTGGAATTTGCCCAACAAAATTTGCATGCAGTATTGCAATAATATGTTTTGTCCTCTCAAATGTCAAATACTGTTTTTGAATCATATGTTTTCTCGTTTTCAAAGAAAAACGCGTAAAATATTTATCTAAAAAAACAGCCAACTTTAAGTTTGAAAGTTTTACCTGGAGATGGTATTATATTTATGTCTTCATCATTCCGATGATCCTTGATGATATGTGCATAGAAAATATTTACGAAAATAGCGGGAAATTTAACCAAAAAATATATTTTTGGATTTTAAGGTAACTACCCAAAACCGTAAATCGAGGGGTACCCCAATTAAAGGAATAAAATACAAAAATGTGACCATAGAAACTTTTTACGACCCGACGAAAATTAAAATATAGATATTATTCTATCATTTAAAACAATTTACAGCCGTGTGTTATTCCGGACCATTAAACTCGTTAACTAAGCGTCTTTTTCGATGTCAGTTGCAGTACTATAATAAGTTTCTAATGGAAGGAAAGTTCTTTCTTAGATGCTGGGGTTTTTCAAAACATTTCGCAAAATGTTTCCAAAATGTCAGCATAAAATATAATTGGTTTTTTTAAGTGCATAGGGCTAAAATAGACTGTAAATTCTAACCTTGTTATATTTGCATTAAACCTATGAATTTTTCTTACATAGAGGTAATTCAACTCTTTTTTCAGACATGCTCACCAGCCGGAACAACTGATCAAAAATTCAATTCATCGATAATATTTGAATAGATATTCGTTCATACCATCCCGTTAATAAAAATATTTATTCATTCGAGAAAAGTGAGGTTTTCCGATCATTGAGAAATTTTGAACTTTAATTAATGAAAGTGAAATGTTCCAAATTAATGTGGCGGAAAACTAAACGAGACAAATCTAACCATCTGTTTGATATACATTATCTAATGAATTGATGCAGGTCATATTCTTGTTTTATAACTATGACTTCTAATAATGGCTATCATAACATGGAAACCTTTTTAAAATAGACTTATTAAGAAGGAATATAGTAACGATACTATTGTCAAGTCATTAAAGATTGCATATTTTGGCGTTAATATTGATTCACTTATAGGGTCTTTACATCGGAACTAAACACACTTATTATTAATAAACCAGTTGTTGGCATGAAAGGGTTATGTTCTTCTCGTATATGTTATGATGGTATGATACTAAACCCCTCACGGGGAGGATTTTGCCTGATATTCATATGATGAAGACATATTTTTTTAATTAGTTTAATTGAAGTCTGGAGCTGGCATGTCAGTTAACTGCTAGTAGTCTGATGTTATTTATGTATTACTGTCATTTTGTTTATTTCCTTTGGTTACATCTTCTAACATCAGATTCGGACTTCTCTTGAACTGAATTTTAATGTGCGTATTGTTATGCGTTTACTTTTCTGCATTGGCTAGAGGTATAGGGGAGGGTTGAGATCTCACAAACATGTTTAACCCCGCCGCATTTTTGCGCCTGTCCCAAGTCAGGAGCCTCTGGCCTTTGATAGTCTTGTATTATTTTAACTTTTAGTTTCTTGTTTACAGTTTGGAGTTCAGTATGGTGTTTATTATCACTGTACTGGTATATATTTGTTTAGGGGACAGCTGAAGGACACCTCCGGGTGCGAGAATTTCTCGTTGCATTGAAGACCTGTTGGCGACCTTCTGCTGTTGTCTGCTCTATGGTCGGGTTGTTGTCTCTTTGACACATTCTCCATTTCCATTCTCAATTTTAATAAGTTTCTACTACTAGTATTATGTGTTGTATTAAAAATGTCAAATGCTGGGTTACATCAAATTAGTTAAAATGCTTACTTGTCGCTGTTAATGTATTTGATCCAACCATTGTATACGTATTTCCAGATACATGTCTCCAAACTTGGGCCTCAATTGTTCCAGTGCTACTCGCATAGAATTCCCACTGGTATATAAACCCACAGCAGGTATATATGTACTTGTCTTGATTCAACAATACTACAGTGCCTACAAAGATGAAAATGAACAATATCATAAACATTACTTTCAATCCGTTTTCTGCTTTTAAGTTGAACATATTTTCTTATAGAAATTGCGTTCAATTGCTGAAAACTACAATTGATTATTTCCTAGTGCTTAATTTTTAAAACTTTATAATTAATTTTCACGAAACATTAAATTCATACAAGCAAATCTCGTATTTGATAAACATACTGAAACGTGTATTCAAATTAAAAAACAATCCAAATGGAACAATTACCAATCTATGTACTCGGAATAACCTACTTATTTTAAGCTGAGTTTTACTTTTCGCATTTGACGTGTTTGTTTATTCTACATTGGCTAGAGGTATGGAAATGGAGAAGGGTTGAGATACTAAGCATCACCAAACACGTTTAACACCGCTGCATTTTAGGGCCTGTCCCATGTCAAGAACCTCTGATTCCCGAAAATTAAAATGGAGTAAAAAATACCATTTTAATATGACGTTCTTTTTTAGCTTTGCATACAAAGTCATGTTCTAATTCCAATAAAACATGGGCTGAACAATTGAAATTACAACGTCAGATGAATTTTGAACAACGCTGGAGATCAACTTGGACATTTTTGTTGGTGTTTCTCGCTAGTATATTAAATTAAAACATTATTAAAGTAAGTTTACATGAGCCCGGTTTTTTTTGGTTTTTTTGTCGTTAAACTGTCGATTTACTATAACGGTTTTGGCTCTTCAATCAAAATGTCGACATTTCGAGCGTGTATTATAGGTCCGCTTCGAAGTACAAAAGTTTAAAGTATTCCTATTAGAATATAAATAATTCTATCATGCCATGCTCTATGCTCATTTTAACATGGGAAGGCATTGACGCTCGGTATTAAGATATTGACACACATAATGCCTACCCATGTTAAAATTAGCATATAGAGCATGGCATGAAAGAATTATTTCATAATTCCACATGCGGAGCAGTATTTGCTACACTTCCGGAGCACCCCGGAGATCACCCCAAGTTTTTGGCGGGGTTCGTGTTGCCTATTCTTTAGTTTTCTATGTTGTGTCTTCTATAACAATGTGTTATGAATTGCTTTATAAAAGCTGAGACGTTAATAGAATATTGTATTGTATTGTATCTATACTATTATTTGTCTTTTTATTTTTAGCCATGGCGTTGTCAATTTATTTTCAATCTATGAGTTTGACTCTCCCTCTAGTATCATCCGTCTTAGTGACATTTAAGTTAGAAAAAGGATCTTATATTTACCTGTTTCGGCATCAGTATGTTCTTTTTTCTTTTTAGGATCCTGTTCCCCAACATAATCATTACCGGTACATGGCGTGATACCACTAATACCTGTAAAGTAAATAGTATTAAAATCTATGTTAAAGGGTATTGTTTGACTGTAAAATTAGGATGAAACTAATTTGCTATCAACTATCCATAAAATGTTGAAAAAAATGCAAATGCCACAACAACAAAAATTAAAAACGATGCAAAGACAAACAGTAGGCCTACACAAAACACAACATTTAGTTTTACCTTGGTTTTATTTGTTCCCTAAAATAAAATTGCGGATATAAACTGCTTGTCTAAATTGTAAAATCAAAAGCGTTACTTGTAACTGCAAAACATCCGCGCAAAACATTAAGTGAAAATGTTTAACCGTTAAATAATGTTATCTTTTCAAGTACGATTTTTACTTTAAAGTGTACCGCGGAGGTGTATAGATCATTCATAAACTAAAACAAATCCAATTTACAGCGCATGAGGGATTTCAACACTTGCAGATCTAAACTTATGATGTCCCATAACCGAATATTTTGAAAGTATATAGGTATGTTAATGAATTATGAAAGTCTTTGTGAGATTCTGTATGTGGGCATGTTGAAGACTTATAATTATAAATAAGAAGATGTGGTACGAGTTACAATGAGACAACTCTCCATCCAAGTCACAATGTATAAAAGGTTAACAATTATAAGTACGGTCTTCAACACGAAACCTTGGCTCATACAGAATAGCAAACTATAAAGGTCCCTAAAATGACCAGCGGTAAAATCTATAAAAACGAGAAACTGATCATATAAACCACACCATCAAACGACAACCTCTGAACAACAGCCTCAATGCGGCGGATTTAACAGGAGCCAATTTTACCCTATCCTGAGACAGTAATGTATTACAGGGGCGGATCCAACCATTTAAAAAAGGGGGTTCCCAACCCAGGACAAGGGGGGGGTCCACCTATTTATCCCCATTCAAATACATTGATCGTCCAAAACAAGGGGGTTCCAACCACCCCCCCCCCCTTTTTGGATCCGCCAATGGTATTATTATAACATGAAAAGACACACTATAAAATATCAATTGAAATGGCTTAAGTCGGTCAAAAAGATAATTAAACAAAAGCAAGTAAATATGAACTGAACGACTAAGTGTGATCAATGACACAATATAATTAAAGGATTAATAAATATTTTTTTTTTTAAATATAGGAACAGTGTCAAAAAGACAATTCTAACCTGGGACGACATATTGTTAAATAAAACAGCGTACACAGGTACATGTATATCAATATATATATATAATTACTTTGTTGTTAGGAGTATGGTTTTCACAGTACGAGAACAGAAATGAATATTTATCGTCAGTAGTCGTAGAATCAATAAAAGTGTGGAAACAATTTTTTATAAAAATTTCCTATGTACTGTCCAAGTTTGGTAAAAATCAAGGATGATTTATGAATCTTAAAAATGTTTTTAAAACGTTAACTGTAGACTGCATGTTATATTAACTGGAAGAAAAAACTATGTTCATTTGAAAGTAATAAACGGAAAACAGTAAATATCTTTTACAAAATTTCCGTCAACTAGATACTGGCTTTTTTTTGTTTATCATAATCAACCTTCTATCCAAGTTTGGTACAAAACCAGGATAGTTTAAGAAAGTTTTTTTTTGTTTTTTTAAAACTTTAACTTCAGAGTGAATGTAATGTTTACTTGCAGAAAAAAACTGTCCACTGGTTTTCCACCAAGTGATTTCAATAAAAAAAAATGTTGGACTTTTTTAACTGATCAAGGAAATAGTACGCTTTTTGTATTGATGTAGAAATATGCATTAAGAAAGTAAAGTATGACATCTTTAAGTATATGCTGCTATCCTTACAGTTCATCGAATAGAGAGAAAACAAAGGATATTGGGCATTCATTCATGACACAAAACCTGTATGCACAGCAAAATGTCATATATAATTTCCGTATGAAATGCAACATCTATAGATAATTGTCCTCTCCGTGACAACGTTGAATAAAAAATGCATACAGAAATAGTCAAAAGGTTTGATCTAATTAGTTATTTCGTGGACGTATTTCATGGTTGTCGCAAACTATAATTATCCAAAAAAAAATATGCTTCTTTTTGTAATTTTAAAGCGTTATAATTCGTATATAATTTGCATATTAGGGAATACGTTGATATGATTGGTCGAGAGGACTTCCGGTAGTTGATCTTGACGTTGGTTTATTTTTCGATAGACGACGTTGACCGAACTTCTTTTCATAACCAATGTAAACAAGATGGCGGCGATAATAACACAGACGTTAACAAAATTTATTTCACTTCACGTTAATCGTTAAAACAAATAACAAAAAAAATAAAAAATCGTTTGAATAATAATAAGAATTTTTGTAGTTTATTTTTATCAGATTGCAAATTTCAAGGGTACATATTTTTGCGTAAGCCAACAATTAAATTCATGCGCCAGGCCTATGCAATGACACAAATATACAACTTACGTGGGATAGAGGTTATGAGTGTGGAAACATATATTCCTATTTCTAATGTTAAAGAATTATAAGGATTAAACGCCTTTTTAAAGGATTTTATTGGTGTATAAACTGGACCAAGTCACTCACAAACATATCATAAAAGTCTGTTTGTGAGTGAATTGGTCGAGTTTATACACCAAAAAAATCCTTTTAAAAGGCGTTTAATCCTATAATAAGAGTGTGCAAATTTTAATTATGAAGCGCTTTCTTTGTTAAAAATAGAAACTTTTAATTCTTAAATAAAATCAAACATAAATAGTAAATCTGTTGTATTTATTATTCCTACTTTTAAACCATTGACAAGCATTCATTCACTGACCAACATTCATATCTTTATGTCACTTATATATATATGGGCGTTTTTCAATAAAAACGTATTTTCTTGTCCTATCCACTTTAAAAAAAATGTGTTTGATCTTTGCAAGTAATTTTTTGTGCAGTCAGTATATTGAATTAGATTTAACATTTTTAAGCAAAGAAACAGTTTATTTTTAGAGGGATTGATAAGATATTGACTCCTGAATGGTCCAAAACAACCAAAACCGCATGTCCCTAGACCGCCTGTTCAACATTCATACTCTAAAATATCGTAAAAAAATGAAGAAATAAATGTTTTTTTACTTTACATAAGTTCTTTAATAATTCAAAAGTATGTTCAGAGCCAACATATTCTAATAAACACATTTCAATATAGGTTTTTTAATTTCAGAAGGTGTGTCCCTCACAAAATGTCCACTACGAAACGAAGTCATTAAAATTTGCCAATAAACAGTTTTATAAAATCAATGTAATTTTTGTTTGCAAGAGATATATACATTAGGGTCTTACAAAAGAAGTGATGCTTTTATAATGGCAAAAAAATTGTTGGTAAGAAAAATTGAGCACACCAAATGGACCAGAGTGATACCGTATTTTTGATAATGTCCCCTACGAAACGGGTCAAATCTCCTTCAGTATCTGGTTTTAAAATTATGAAAAAAATATCAGTGTACAGCTTGATAAATGCTTTGATGAATACAATCAGTCTTGTTATTATTGCAATATAGGGATTGTGGGGAAAAAATAAAACATGCGAATACGTCCCTTATGAAACGGTCCCTTACGAAACAAGTATGGGAGAAAAACGTTTCGTAGTGGACACTACCACTACCATGGAGTTTTTTTTTAAATCTTTTTTCAATGATATTCGTGCAAAACAAATAACAAGGGTTAGTTTCATGTAATTTTTATTATGTTTTTATTAACATATAATAGGGTTGATGTCTACTACGAAACTTTTTGTCCACTACGAAACGGTGTTGTCCACTACGAAACGGTGTTGTCCACTACGAAACGTGAGTTGAACCTTCATATGTGAAGTACTGTCTAATCTTTATCGATAAAAATGGTTTTCCAATTCAGAAAAAAAAATGATATTTTTCTAGTATTTAAAGTAAACAAACTGGAATGTCTATAGGAAACATTTAAAATTGCAAAAAATATGTGTGTTTAGAAGAAATTTCGTACGAAACAGTACACAAATTATGAAAATAATATCATTTTAAAGAATATTTAAGATTGCACTTTTTGTTTACAAACAGGTCTATTATAGAAGTATTCAAAATAACTCTTGAAATTAAATTTTAGACAAGTTGATTTTCCATTTTTTTTAGGTCTGAAAGTTACGCTTTTATTGAAAAACGCCCATTATATATAATGCTTTGGATTAGAATTAGCAATGGGGTCGTTTTTGTTTATACTGTATTATCAGCTATGGAGCAGCAGTATGGGGAGATAAAAACTTTTCCTGTGTAAACGCGGTTCAGAATAAAACGATTCGCTTTTTTATGGGTGTTGGACGATATACACCAAACACGGCGATAATCGGTGACTCGGGATGGATACCAGCTAATATAAAACAACGGAACAGTGTCAGTAACCAGTGGTGTAGGCTAAAAAGCATGAACCGTAATAGACTTAACTAAAAAATTTCAAGTGGTCAGAAGTGTGTAGCTTGAACGCACGTAAATGTAAAAACTGGAACTATAGAATCCGTCAACATTTTTTATCAGCAGACATGATGATCCTGTATAACGCTGAAAATGTGGATAAAGCCTAAGTTAAGGATGTACTATATGACAAACTTTTATCTAAATTATACAATGAATGGTCAAACAATCTCAATAAAACTTGGTAACGGTGGAAATAAGTTGGGGACATATAGAACTTTTAAAACGTCATTACACATCGAGGAATACATGTAAAAAGTGATAGTTCCATCGCATAGAAGAGCATACGCGCAGTTTCGGTGTGGTGTTGCACCGATCCGCCTAGAGACTGGACGATTTGAGAGGCTACCCGTGCAAAAAAAAGAGGGACGAAAGATACCAAAGGGACAGTCAAACTCATAAATCTAAAACAAACTGACAACGCCATGGCTAAAAATGAAAAAAGACAAACAGAAAAACAATAGTACACATGACACAACATAAAAAAATAAAGAATAAACAACACGAACCCCACCAAAAACTAGGGGTGATCTCAGGTGCTCCGGAAGGGTAAGCAGATCCTGCTCCACATGTGGCACCCGTCGTGTTGTTTATGTGATTACAAATCCGGTAAATAGTCTAATTCGGTAGGTCAAATTCATGAAAGGGAAGGGGATTGTAGTTACGACGTAAGAAACATATCCGATATCATTTGTGAAACGGTTATTCCATAACGGTCAACCAACTCGTGATGGCGTCCGTAAAATTTACGAAGGGATGATTTCAACTTCACCATTTGGAACTCTTGGTTCAATAGCTTCCTTGTGAGCAGTAACCCTCTATCAAGAAAATCATGATAAGAAATGCAAGCACGGGAATATCGTATCAATTGGGAGATATATACCCCGTGTGCAGGTGCTGCTGGAATGTTGCTACTTAGAAATGGAAAGTTCACAATTGGAAAGCTGAAATCATCTCTTTTGTCGTAAAGTTTTGTTTTCAACCGACCCTCATTGTCAATTTCTAGATGTAAGTCAAGATATGAAGCCGACTTAACTGTATCTGTAGTATCCTTTATCTCCAATTCGATGGGATAGATGCGTTCCACATAGTCACCAAATTTTGAATTGTTTAGTGAAAGAACGTCATCTATATAGCGGAAAGTAGAGTTAAAGGATATTGCTAACTTCTTATCTTTCTTCCTAAGAAGTTCCTGCAAGAAGTCAGCCTCATAATAATAAAGAAACAAGTCGGCAAGTAGAGGGGCACAGTTTGTTCCCATTGGGATGCCGACAGTCTGTTGAAAAACACGTCCTCCGAACGTTACAAATATGTTGTCAATCAAGAAATCAAGCATCTTGATAATTTCGATTTCAGAGAATTTTTTGTTTGAATCAGAATGATTCTTTACAAAGTATGATTTATCCCTCCCTAAGACAAGATACTTGTATCTACGTTGGCCATTCTTTTTTATGAAGCAAAGTAATACCAACTGTTTCAATTTGTCTTTTAGTTTGGAATGTGGAATACTTGTATAAAGAGTAGAAAAGTCAAATGTTTTAATACTGTTACAAGATGAAAGAGAGTTAGATTGTATGTACTCTAAAAGATCTGTGCAACAAAGGACTTGCGAAACCTGTAAAAACATTGTTGAAACTGAGGAACATGTCTTGTTAGAGTGTACTTTGTACGATGATCTACGCAATGAACTTTTTAAAATTATTTAGTCAGAAATTTCATCAAATCTAAGGCGAAACGAGCGCAAATGTCACCCTAACACTAATCGTTGTAGACTCTTATGTGACATGTTAATGCGTATGTTTGGTTAATTTATGTTGCCATATTGCTTCAATCCTGATGTACAAACTTATAAAGCGGGATCCGAAAGTATTTTGTTATATTTTTTCCAATTTTAAAAGTTTTGCTTCATATCTGTGTTTTTTTTTCATTTTGCCAGTGGTTTTTTTTCCTTTTTTTTTTATTATTATACTTATCCTTGACTTGTATAGAGTAGACATAACCAATGTGTATTTTGATATAAATTAACGTAGTTTTAAAATTTTGTGGTCTTGCATTTTTAAAATGTTAAATCAAGAAACAAACAGTACAAAACAAATACACTATAAAAAGAGCTTTTTCTAAGATATATTATATATACTAAATTTTATTTCAATCTTACCATATATTTGCAGTAAAACAAGAAAAAGGCGAAGTAAACTGTTCATTCCAATATTATTATTATTTTTTAAATCATGTATACCTATGCATCATCATTTAACAAACAGAAATGATCGTTCGCATATAGAAATCCGGTCATTTAAAAATGACCGAGAAATAATTGTTTACATAATTATCAAATATGATTGGTTATAATTTTTAGTTCTTTTCTATTATCAATGAAAAGTAGAGACTAAACATGGTAAGGTTGTTTGAATTGGTTACAAATGACCTTTTGTTGGCTGACGTCAGCAACTTCATTCTGTGAGGAATAATCCAATTAATTCATAAGATTATATGCTAAAAAAAGGAACAGCTCCTACATACCGGAAAAAAATTGAACTATTTTCATTCTAAACCAAAGACTGAACAAAAATTAGTAAATGTTTACCCATTATTGTTAAATATTTATACCCTACAAACAAATATTCCCGTTTGAATGGTTTTACACTAGTCATGTTTGGGTCCCTTTATAGCTTGGTCATTCTGGTCAAATATTCAATACTGATTTTTTCCCCTGCTAATATGACTCTTCCTTCTTTATAACTCTGCATACCTATCCATTTTTTGTTTAATTTGCCTTTCTCGTGTATGACTTGTACAGTTCTATGGGATTGTGACTTTTGATATTCCTGTTAACGGTAGTCGTGTTCGTTTATTCATCAATACTTGTAAAAAGTTAACTTTAATTAAGATAAAATAATAAAAAAAAAAAAAGGACTAATCACGTGAAATTAAATGTTGTTTTTGTCATGAATATTTTGTAGAATTGCTGATATTTTCCCTGTAGTTTAATCCTTTGAAATTGATATGTTCATGTGTTGATAATAAGTTTTTTCCCCGTACGATTAACCAGAATGATCATGTATTGAAACACTTTAGAACGTAAACTACATATCATGGTTAAACGTTTTACGCCTATTTGACAATTTACAAATCGCTTTTCCGTAGAAATTATATATAGATTCAACTTTAACTACAAAACGACTAATAGATAATAAGGAATAAATTAAGATCTCGTCAAACCTAGTTTAAACCCGCCGTTTGTGCATGTGCCTGTCCTAAGTAGGCATATTTGTCAGTATTTTTTTTTCCCCCGTCAATTTGAGAATACGCAGAAGATGACAGATCTGTTATAGTTTTGTTATTTTTTTCGACTCGGAGTAATTAAGAGCTTGTTATATTGTGATTCATACCCATCTTTACTTGAATATAAAAAAGAAGATTAGGTACGATTTCCAATGAGAAAAACCATATGACTCAAAAATGACAACTATAAAAGGTCATCGTAAGGCCTTCAACAATGAGCAGACACCATATCGCATAGTCAGCCATAAAAGGCCCAGAAATTACAAATGTAAAACAATTCAAACGAGAAAGCTAACGGCTTAATTCATGTTCAAAATAATGAACGAAAAACAAATGACAACAGACTTGGGACAGGCACATACAGAATGTGGCGGGGTTTAACATGTTGAAGACCGTATGTTGACCTCTGGATGATTTTTATGTCATTGGCCCTGTGGTGTAATTTACGTAAATCAGACATCTTCTGTCGACTCATTCATATATGGAAATAGTAAACATATAGAAATAAGAAGATGTAGAATGAGTGCCAATGAGACAACTCTCCATCCAAGTCACAATGTGTAAAACCGTGTACGTTTAGAGGTCAAAGTACGGTTCCTGAATAGTACGATGCCTGAATCAGTTGAATATTGGGAAAATCGTCAATAAAAACTGTAACTAAATCGCTGTGCGATCATTCATCTACCATAAAGAGGCAGAACGATACTCGATTAATCTAAGAGCAAAATAAGTGTATATAACGGTTTTAAATCTTACCGGAAACGCGTGTTTATTTTTCCCTTGATTGTTAGAGAACACAAGAAAAGATGCGCCTTCTATTAAAAACCGGTTTGAAACAAGTATTTGTTCTCACAGATCGACATTCATTCATTTAACTACGTCAAGTAATGTTAGTAAACTTATGTTCTTATTTGAATTATGTAAGTTAACGATCAAAATATAAATAATATAACATAAGAAAGGGTTAACCAAGATTTATTTGAAATTCAGAGTATCTTTATTGTGTATTTTAATATAGAATTTCTAATTTTTGAATGACAGTTCGTCATTTGGTCATTTCCTTAATAAATATACAAATTGTTAAATGTGTGCACGCTATTGGTTTGATGTTTGATTTATACTATCGAATTCATTCAAAATATGGACATTCAATAGCGTATGATTCAAACATTTGAGAAAGAAACAAAAGCAACAAAAAAGTAGGTTTTGGGGCTACTCGGTCAATTTACAAAAAATAAAAAGCAAAAACACTTATTCTGACATCGGACTCGGGCTTCTTTTAAACTGAGTTTTACTGTGTGTTTGCTGTTTAATGGGCTTTTTTTGTTGTTTTTTTTTGGGGGGGGGGGGGGGGGGGGGAGTTGAGATCTTTTAAAAAAAAAATCGCGCCTATCCCAAGTCAGGAGACTACGGCCTTTGTTAGTGTGTTTATAGAATATAATATTTTTATTTCTCAAATGTGTATATATTCTTCATTGACGCTTATGTTTTTCCTTAAATTGTCCTTTTTATTTAAAATAGAATACAATAAAAGGGAATATGATAAAATACTTTATAATGAAAGTGTACTATCATACTTTGAGGTGCCTCTTGAAAAAAAAATTATGGAAACGTTCAGCAGTAATTTATGTTACCTTGTCCTAGATGGTTTTATATCTTTAGAGACAGAAATCTTCATTTCTACCAATCACACCCAAGTAAAGAAACAAGAAAAATGTGAACCAAATATAGAATAAGCGATCATTGTCTCTTTTAATAGAAACTGGACGATATACCAAAATACCACGAAATAAAAGAAATTGTAAAATATGTAATATCTTAGACGATGAATTTCATTTTTTCTTTAACTGTAAAATAAATGAAAATAAAAGAGAAATCTTTCTAAAATCAGTATATACAAAAATATGTAAATTTTAATACACTTAATTTTACTGATAAACTCGTGATTATACTAAATCCATCAACACCAAATGATGTAAAAGCATTTGTTTCTTTTATTAAATATCATTAAAGAGTCATTATAATATTGTCGAGTTTTTATTATGTTTGATCATGTTTGTTTTGTCAATGTATTTGCCATAACCAAAATTGGTTTTTGTCTGTTTTGCAAATATAAAGAATTATTATTAATCATTGCAATAAATACTGACAAATATGGACCTTGACCTTGATCCAACAAAAATAGAAAGGTGTACTTCTGAACTATTTTTTTGGTTAAATGTACTGATAAAATTGAGAAAGGAAATGGGGAATGTGTCAAAGCGACAATAACCCGACCATAGAGCAGACAACAGCCGAAGGCCACCAATGGGTCTTCAATGTAGCGAGAACATTCCGCACCCGGAGGCGTCCTTTAAGCTGGCCCCTTAAAAAATATGTTTACTATTTCAGTGATAATGGACGTCATACTAAACTCCGAATTATACACAAGAAACTAAAATTAAAAATCATACAAGACTAACAAAGTCCAGAGGCTCCTGACTTAGGACAGGCACAAAATTGCGGCGGGGTAAAACATCTCAACCCTCCCCCTATACCTCTAGCCAATGTAGAAAATTAAATGCATAACAATACGTGGTCTATGGTCTAGTTTGACTTATGCGATGAGTCACTATTGTCAACATCCAATTCTTGATGAGTTACCGTACATGGCCAAAAGTGTTCGTGGCCTACATTTTTTTGCTATGTATTTCATAAAAAAAACACATTTAAAAAAAATGTTAAGGCATTTATGGTTTAATTTGGGTGAAAAGATGAAGAATTTTCCACTGAATAATTTTACATCGCGATAACCGTAAGGGCATTAGATTTCCGTAACTTTCGTTTTGGGTTTATAACACCTATAAACATGATAAATACGTGGATATTAACGAGTGCAAAATAACATCGTGTGTTATAAAAACATCTCTTCAATGATTTCTGATAAACATATTTTTGTTCCCAACATAACTTAATAATATGAAAATGTTTCGTCATTTAATCATCATCCACGCACGAACTTGTCACAGAAAAATATTTCTGTAGATTAACCTCAGTTTATAGAGATGTGATATTTTCTGTGACAAGAGCTTTTGACCATCCACAAGAACTTGCGGTCATCCGATGTTCAGTACTTCAGTACTATGATTTATTTAGTCATATAGTTTGTCTTCAGTTGTGTTTGTTGATTCTTGATTTGAACACAGCTTACAAAATAATACAATTTAATTTGGTTGAATGAAGCATTCAAGTTCAAGTTCAATACTTTATTATAGTCTCATCAGATACAATGAAAGTAATCCACAACATAAGTACAAATAAAATAAACAAATAAACCCGTAACACTTCCGCCGTTTCTATTGATACCAAGTTGCTTAAATCAAACCAGAAATGACCCCAAAATATTTTTGAAAAATGCAGTTTTATATGAAATTAATATAGTGAAAAATCTCAAGTGACGAATAATTTTGGCCACACTCCGTATACATTAGCATAATGTGCTGAATCATATAAGTGGGAGCATATTCTTCTTAAATGTTAGCAAATCAATTAAGGCCGAATGTACTAAAATTGTAGATGATTATTATAACTGTGAAACGTTAAGTGTCTTTATTTGAACTTATGTTTCTAGTATTTATAATTATAGTTGTGCAGTATGTCTGTAATCATAAAGCTGATGATAAAGAGAAAGTACATTAGTGTTTTATAAAACGTATTCTAAAGTTTCTTTAAACTGATGTAAATAACATGGTTTACTACATGAATTGGGACGTTACCCAATGTATTATGAAAGACACAGAAGAATGATTCAGTTTTGATTCAGTTTTGATTCAAATTATTTTTAAAAATACTGTTAAATGTATACTTAAGGCATGTTATAAAGAAATGTTGGAAAGTTCATTTAAAAAGCCAAAAGAAAATTGAATTTGGCATGTTCACTCAGAGACATTTTTTGTAGATATGGTTTTCATAATGTAGGGCTAAAACAAAGCGTAAATAATGTTAATGTATTTATACATGTGTTAAACAAGAAATGAAAGATACCTTTATAACTCATGTTTATCCTTTTTATACGCCCGTCAAAATTTTGACGGGACGTATTATGGTATCCATATGCCCGGCGTCCGTTTGTCCGTCTGTCCGTCTGTCCGGCGTTCACATGTCGCACCGTAACTTGAGAACCGCTTATCCAAATCTCATGAAACCTAATATAGTTGTTTCTTATAATGGTCAAACGATCTGTATAATTTTTGGTGAAAATAGGATTTCAACTTTTTGAGTTAAATGACAGGGGGTGTGTATTTTTCACATGTCGCGCTGTATCTCAAAAACGATTTCTGATTATTGTTTTCAACTTCACACACTTCTTAATTATATTAATCCAAAGATCTGTATACTTTTTTGTGATGATTCAAAATTTTATTTAAGAGTTATTGAGTTTTTTTGTAAAAAAAGGACGGTGGGTTTTCACATGTCGCGCCATATGTCATAAACAATTTAAGACTATAGCTTAAAACTTTACACACTTCTCAGTTATATTATTCTTAAGATCTGTATACTTTTTAGTGATGATTCAAAATCTTATTTTGGAGTTCTTGAGTTTTTTGTTAAAAAGAGGAGGGTTTTCACATGTTTTCACATGTCGCACCATATCTCATAAACGATTTAAGATTATTGCTTAAAACTTTACACACTTCTTAGTTATATTAATCTAAAGATCTGTTTGCTTTTTGGTGATGATTCAAAATTTTATTTTAGAGTTATTGAGTTTTTTTTGTGAAAAAGGCGTTTTTTCACATGTTGTCCTATATCTCAGAAACTATTTATGATTATTGAATAAAATTTCGCACACAAGACGAAGGGCGTATCATGCGCTCATGGCGCAGCTGTTTATTAAACAATTCATTTAAATGTTGACACGATCTATGAAATAATCAGTAGTTGTTTCTTATCATGCATTAACACGCCACTTCTTTTCAATTATAGTATATACAAGATATTTCTATTCTGTTTATCCAGCGTGTATACCTGGACCCATAATAAATCCAAGTCAACAAACGTCGATATAAAACTTTGACAATAAAGGGTAGAAGTGTCACATTAAATCAAAGGTTAGGGGAAGGCTATAGGCTTTGCTCATTGTTGAAGGTGACCTTTAGTTCTTAAATTCTGTGTCATTTTTGGATTCGAGCGTCCCTGAAGAGTCTTTTGTAGACGAAACGCGCGTCTGGCGTATATATAAAATTTAGTCCTGGTATTTATGATGAGTTTATTTGTCATTTATGGAGAGTTTTCTCATTGGCAATCATACCCCATCTTATTTTTTATCTAAAATAATAATGTTGCATTTGTATTCTGTTTATATATACAATAAATAAACTTATTACTCTTTGCAATTTGGTGCTTCTTATATTTCATCTATTACGGGTGTCATTGGGTTTATCGAGGGAAATGATCGTGAAAGAATACCTAACGATGGCCAAGCATTGCGATAAGATCGTGAAAGATCATGTATCGGATCGTGAATGTAATTAATTGAAATTTCATTTCAAAGTCTTTGAAAAATTTGTAGTATTTAACAAACGTGGAACAAATCCCCAGAAAAATATGTTTGTCACAAGGATTTAACCTTCTCAAAAAAATTGTGCAATAAGATAAAAAAAAATATATGCAGTTCTTAAGGAGAAAGCATAAAAGGCGCAACATAAATCAATGGGATTTATTAGTGCCTATAGTGACTACATTCCAATATATAATGATATACTTGAAACTGAATCTTTGGTGTGACCGAAAATACAATAATATTTTTAAATGTTTTTTTCCCTTGAAACTGTTCATGTTTTTGTTTTTTTAAATAATTGGGTAAACCAGACATATTATAAAGAATAGTATAGTATACGTTTTTGTGAGCGCATAACATTTCCGTTTTCACACACCCTTTGCTTACATTTGCGAATATTTCAGAGTAAATAGCATTCTGTTTCATTATTTCACCGAACGGCAATTTTATAAATAATTTAATTCAGTTTGTAAAATTACACCCAGACACACACAAGGAGACAAATTAGGAGTGTGCGGGTGATTTGTGTACGCTGGAATAGACAAAACACTTTAAGTCAGGGGATATTTTATAGAGATGCATCGTAAATCATTGCAAATGTATTTTGTCTGATTCCCATTTTCTTCAAGTCTTTGGGAATACAGCAGAATCCAAAAGTTAACTAGTACGTATAGTTTTAAGCATGTTACGACGTGTGAAATTAGTACTTTTAATCATACTTTTTTCTGCATTTTTATCTGTATAATGTTCCAGGACTAACTCACTAAGTGCGTGTGCTTAATAAAACGAACTTATCCTGCTCGAAAATAAATAGTTGAATTAATAAATAAGTATAATCTGCATTATTTACCAGAGTTTACCTCTAAAAGAATGCGCGCAATTGTGATTAAAGCTTTGCGCAAACGCGTTTTTTTCCTCGCGCAATTGTGATTAAAGCTTTGCGCAAACGCATTTTTTTTTCTCGCGCAAATATAATGGTAATGCGCTAAAGTGTGATGCGTCGGTTTCTCAGTAAACGATAGAGAAACAAGACTTTTATGGATAGAACAATGAATTTTGGACCGATATTCTTCAATGAGCTTCCTAATTAGTGGGTTAAAATTGAAAATGTTGATCCGCTTGTGGTTATTCTGTTGCATGAATTAGTCCGGGGAACTGTACCATCATAATTTATCTAAGATTGTTTCAATTTGTGAAGACCGAAATTTAATTTAACCTGCTGTACCTGATGAATTTAAAAGAATCATGGTTGTTATAAAGATTTTACTCCCATCAACTCTCGTCGTATACATCGCGATGTTGACAATATTGTGTCAACATCGTATTTATATTGTATATATAGAGTCTATACCTTTCTGTTTACATCGTTCACATCGTATACATCGCGATGTTGACAATATTGTGTCAACATCGTATATATATTGTATATATAAAGTCTATACCTTTCTGTTTACATCGTTTACATCGTAAACATCGCGATGTTGACAATATTGTATCAACATCGTGTTTATATTGTATATATATATATATAAAGTCTATACCTTTCTGTTTACATCGTTCGCATCGTATACATCGCGATGTTGACAATATTGTGTCAACATCGTGTATATATAGAGTCTATACCTTTCTGTTTACATCGTTCACATCGTATACATCGCGATGTTGACAATATCGTGTCAACATCGTGTTTATATTGTATTTATATATATAAAGTCTATACCTTTCTGTTTACATCGTTCACATCGTAAACATCGCGATGTTGATAATATTGTATCAACATCGTGTTTATATTGTATATATATATATATAAAGTCTATACCTTTCTGTTTACATCGTTCGCATCGTATACATCGCGATGTTGACAATATTTTGTCAACATCGTGTATATATAGAGTCTATACCTTTCTGTTTACATCGTTCACATCGTATACATCGCGATGTTGACAATATTGTGTCAACATCGTGTTTATATTGTATATATAAAGTCTATACCTTTCTGTTTACATCGTTCACATCGTATACAACGTAATGTTAACAATATAGTGTCAACATCTTGTTGTTGTAATATATACATTTTTTTTCGTTCTTTTTTTTAAAATAAGTTAACATGGTTAAGCAGTTAGTTATATAGTTAAAATTGTTTTCCATTTTTCATGTCTTTTATTGTTAACTATGCCATATAAACTTTGCTCAATGTTAAAGGCCATACGGTTATCTATAGATGTGCCAGTTAGTATGTATGTACTGAAAATTTTACTTATTTGCAATCATACCACTTCTTTTTTTATAAATACCTTTCTGTTTAAATTGTTCACATAACAATGCTAACAATATTGTGTCAAAATCGTGTTTATATTTTATATTGAGTCTATGGTACGTATATAAACGTTAAACAAACTGCATTTGTTTGCACCTGTCCTTAGTCAGGAATCTGTCGTTCAGTAGTTGTCGTTTGTTGAATTGTTCATACGTGTTTCTGGTTTCATGTTTTTTTTACATTAGACCTTTATTTTTCCTGTTCAAATAGTTTTACACTAGTGTTTTGTTGTGCCTTTCATAGCTTGCTACTCGATAAAAACCAAAACTCCGTATTAATGTCAAACCTATAGGGGTATACTTATAAAAGATGTAACTTAAATAAAAAGTTGTCTCATTTGAACTTATACCGCATCTTCTTATATGTATACATCGCTATAATAACGATGTCAACGATGTAAACAATATATAAAAGTTCAAACAATGTTAACAAAGTTGACTAGATATCGGTTTAATATTGTGTACATCGCGATGTTAACGATGTCAACGATGTAAACAATATATAAGAGTTTAAACAATGTCAACGATGTTCACACGACATCGTTTTAACCTTGTAAACATCACGATGTTAACGATGTCAACGATGTAAACAATATATAAAAGTTCAAACAATGTCAACAATGTTGACACGACATCGTGTTTACATTGTATACATCGCAATATTAACGATGTCAACGATGTAAACAATATATAAGGGATCAAACAATGTAAACGATGTTGACACGACATCGTGTTAACATTGTAAACATCGCGATGTTAACGATGTCAACGATGTAAACAATATATAAGAGTTCAAACAATGTCAACGTTGTTGATACGACATCGTGTTTACATTGTATACATCGCAATGTTAACGATGTCAACGATGTAAACAATATATAAGGGTTCAAACAATGTAAACGATGTTAACACAACATCATTTTGACATTGTATACATCACGATGTCAACGATGTATACATTATATAAGGGTTCAAACAATATAAACATTGTTGACACTATATCGTGTTAACATTGTAGATATCGCGATGTCGACAATATTGAATAAACATCCTTCACTGGACATGAATGGGAGTGATGCGCATTGAGGAGTGTATGATGCTAATTAAATGATTCACACACAAAAAACGGAATGACTCATATAAATCCAATATTTGCTATACCTATTAAATTTGCATATAATCTAAAAATGAGTGGAATGATATCGTAGCATGACAAGACAAGACACATACTTTATTAAATTTTCACCACTTGTTACATATAAAATATACAGCTTTTTAAAACACAAATTAACAACAAGAGCCACTCTATAAAGAGTTATGAGAGACTATATATAAAACAATTTTTCATTAATTATAATACAAATACAGCTTAAGTCAACTATCATGATATAAAATACATTTACGCTTTATTAAAATTTCATAGCAGATTTTGGCAGTATAAAATACCATATTTTCATTTGTAAAAAGAAATATATTTGTTTCATTATCAGACATATGTAAAAAAAAATCTCATCAACAATACTAGCATGGTTAAAAATAACATTACGAATATATGAATATGCAGAACAATATAACAAAACATGTTAATTTCATCTTTAATTTTCATCTTCAACGTCATCATTACAGTTAAAAACATAATCTATTTTCAATATCAATATTTTCATAACGACCAGTTTCAATTCTGAAGGGTGCTACACCACATCTAAATTTTGCTAAAGCACTCCTGTATCTACCTGGATTATTAAAAATTAAATAATTTTCTACGCCATATACATTTTTGAAAATTCTATATGTACGTAACTTATTTTTATCATCTGACATAATCTTGTCATACCATTCTTCCTTAAATTTTTCAAAACATACATTTTCAATATTCTTTAATAATTTAATTTTGGATGTAACGCGTCTTCTGATTGGCTGACGTTATTTTGTTATCAGCCCATAGACATAATTCAGTCATGTGACCGTGACGTCATCAACGTTTTTTCATGGTTTTCTATGGAATTTAAAATTAAATTATAAGAAATGACTGTAATATTTTTTCTGTCTATTCGAAATAACATAAAAAATGTGGTGCACACTGTTATATAACCCGCTTTGCGCGTTATTCAGTGTGCACCAATCTTTTTATGTTATTTCTTCATAGACAGAAAAAATATTACAGTCATTCCTTAAATTATAAGACACGGTGAATGTTTGTTTTAAATTACACTTGTTATAAATAAAGTTTTAACTTTACCATATATTTGCAGTAAAACAATCGAAACAAGAAACAGTATGTACATTCCGATGGTTTTATGGGAAAATCTGTATGTGGTCTTTTAACATGTCATTTTAATATTTAAACATCAAATGAATTGAAATTGACCAGAAAGTATTTATTTGTATAAAAAGATACTAAAAGTGATTGGTTTTACACTGTGATTTAATTCTTTTATTTGGAATAATAGGATAAAAGATGAAATCAAAATGACTGCTATTAATCTATAATTATTTAACTTTGACGTCAGAAATGTAATTATTAAGTAGGTGTAAATCTATTTTATTATAAATACAAAAAAAAATATTTATCCCAGTTGTACCAAGGAATGGGATAATCCATTCTTTCTTTAAGAAAATTTATGATTTTCATATTTGACAAACTGAGCTCAGATTTCTTAGTGTTTCTAAAAAAAATGAATAGAAAAGAAAAGACAACATTTTTTTTATCAAATCTGACTACGGTTTTGTAAAGTTCAATTCTATTAATAAGGAATGACTGTAATATTTTTTCTGTCTATGAAGAAATAACATAAAAAGATTGGTGCACACTGAATAACGCACAAAGCGGGTTATATAACAGTGTGCAACACATTTTTTATGTTATTTCGAATAGACAGAAAAAATATTACAGTCATTTCTTATAATTTATAATTATCACAAGCGTAGTATAAAACTATATCATTAAGACCGTAGTTTATCGGCAGAAATGTGGTTGTTCTCTAGTATCTTGTGTTGTTAAGCTTTGCATGAATATTTAGTTAGCTCTGTTCTGTCTTGTTCTCTTTATTTTATGACGATATTTGGGTATTTGCTTTGCAGTATGTCAATCATTTTATTTATTTTTTTTGTTCATTTTTTTCTGTTTGGCTTTTATTTGTGTGTATGCGTTTTATTCTTGGCTTGCTTGTATGATTTGTATGTGTTTTTTTTTTGTAAAGTACAAAAATAAGCCTTGAACTGAGATGTGGTATAATTACCTATTCGACAACTCTTCACCAAAGATCACCAAACACTAGGTGACATACGTTTACAACATAATAGATCCCTATACGGACTTCAACAATGAGAAAACCCTTTACATAGTCAGCTGTAAGAAGCCCCGAAATGTTAAACAAATCAAAGTGACACGAGAAAACTAACGACTTGGTTTAAGTATTAAACAAACAGTAAACTAACTACAAATATGATAAAGACAGCAACAAACGACAACCACTGTATTACAAGCTCTTGGCTAGGGACAGACACTTTTATTGAATTTGGCGGGGTTAAATTATTGGCGGACGCCCCACCGTGAATCAGTGTGTTGGTTTGCGAATGATCATCAAATACTTAGTTCATTTGAGCTCATCAGTGTAAAAATAAGATAAACTGATTACTCACTTACGTTTGGTTTTTTTTGGGGGGGGCAGCTTGAAAACAGTCCTGTGACTCATTTTTTTTTATTTTCTTTATGCACATTATTAGAAATCTCTTTTAAAAAGGTTATATCGCTCATTTTTGTTGTCTCTCTATCCCGGATGACAGACATATTTTTCGAGTTTTAAAGGGAACCCTAAGATCCATATTTTTTAATATTTAAAAAAAAACCGGATATAATATTCAATACATCTTTGAAAATTCTTCAAAAAATCTATCGATTTTAATTTAGAAAACCTCTGTACCTTAAACGGATTTTTCTCGTTCTCCCTCGGACGTTGCTTTTTACTTTAGAATTGTAGAAAATGGCGGCGTCCATGGAGGAAAATACAAAATTGTTTTCTTTTTCTTTTATAATCTAATGTAAATTGTTTTCAGGAAACAAGAAAATGTCACAAAGAACCATAGAAGATGTCGTTTTTGACGTATTCAATGATATACTAGTAAGTTAAATATACAGAGTGTGGCCATAAGTATTCGCTTCTTGAGATGTTTTCACAGAAAACTAAATTTTTGGGGTAAATTTGTTACTTGATTTTAAGTAACTTGGTACCATTAGAAGCAGAATTGACACATGTTAATTTATGGTAGATTAGCCTTCCTTATATGATGTAAAGGCAGGCTTATTTTTAAACTGGTTATTGCTATTTTGTAATATAATACAAAAATGTACATCAATATACATAATTTGTACATGTTAAGGTTCATGTGGACCCTATTGCTAAAATGGCCATATTTTCACCTCAAAATTTTCTCAGAGTACAGGCAAACCTGTGCATCTGGAAAAGTTTTAAGGCATAGCATGCCCTAGATAAATAGAATTCAAATGCATTGTATGATTTAGAAAATTCATAACTTAACTGGATTTTTGCGGTACACTTTTTTTCGTCTCTGCAGAAGATGATAAAATTAACAATCAGTTGAGTTTACTTTGATATGGTCCACTCAGGTACACAGTTTAAATAACCAATTATTGTCAGGTATCTATTGTCCATCTAATGTCCATGTCAATTAAAAATACTCACTTTAATTTTTACCTGTGGGGAAGTTCTCAAACCTGTTTCCCAACTTAGTTTATTTTGGCACCTTCTGGAGGAATGAAAAAAAGTGCACAGCAAAATCCTCGGTACCTCGAATGACCGAATAACACTGTTATTGTCCGAATAACACATGTAATGACCGAATAACTCTTCAAATATCAATATTAACACATTTGAGTGACTTTTAAACATATATTATTGAATAAAATTATATAAGAAGTGTATTTTATAACCTAAAAATGATTTACAAGTTGCAGGTAAGTTAATATTGATCACCAAAATTTATGGATATTGGTGTGTACTTCCAAGATGGCGACCAAGGAAATCGTATAGAATGAATAAAAGAAAGATTGCATATGCCTTCAAAGGAAAACGCTATGAAAATATAGTATTAAATATTTTACTGTATATACATTTATGTACAGAGAATTGTCTAATGATTGTTTTTCAGAAAGGATTTGAAAATTTAACCAGTACATCAAAGCAATGCAATTACTCCAATCACTAATTACTTTTCATAACAATTTACTCAACATTAAATAAAATGTAATTAAGAATTTTCACATATTCAATTCAAATTTAATTAAAAAATTATTATACTTGATTGTTTTTAATAAAAACAAAGCTTCTGAATGGATGATTCGTATGTTTGTTCTAATAAAATTTTCTCAAAACTAAATTAAAGATTTTCATTGGCAAATATAAATGTTTTTACAAGTAACTATAATTTTGTATAAAAAACCATGAAGACATTTGTGCTGTGCATATCGTTGGTAGTGAGTCCAATGGATATATCTTAAATATCAAAGTTCTGTTATATTGTTAATTCGGTTGTTGTTTACTGACACGTGCCCATTACATAATTAATCATTAAGAGATAATGAAATTATATTACGGTATGGACACTCTGCATTAAACAGGCTTGTGACTGTCTTGGTTTACCAAGGCTGCATTACCAACACCAACAGTGTTTTCCATTCAGCATTTAAGCCGGGTGTGCCGACCACCTTTCCATTTTAGGAGGTGGTCGGCTTTTTTTTTCAAATTCCGGATTTTTTTCGGTTCCGCACCATAAAAATTTAAATACTAATCGCGCCTCGCAGTTTGTTTTCATTGACAAAAATGGCGGATTGTCAAATTTCAATGTTTTCTTTTATTAATCAGGGGAATAGAAAGGCAGATGACCAGAAAAATTCTAAGCCATATAAGTCAACTAAAACGGATAGTTGAATTGAAATTGTTGAAATTGAAAAAAAAGTATCAAAACAACAGAATCGGCACACAGGTGATCGCGAAGATAAACAGGTTGGGAACAATCCCAAAATGAGGGATATCCCTCAAATGAGGGACTGTCCATCAGGAAAGGGGTCATATTACTGTGGAAGAAACTCGGAAGAAAAGAAAAAGAAAAACTTAGATTTATTACCTTAAAAGGGGGGAAATCGTTTTATTTGGTACAACTTTTCTACAAGAGTGTCCATAATGAGATAAAAAGGCCCAAAACAAATATGTGCTCATTTGTTTCTCTTTAAATGTACCCCTCATAAAAGGGATAGTCATTAAATTGAGAGATTACCCCTCATTTGAGGGGTGGTGATAAATATGAACAGGACTTTCAATGGATATCGTCACAGAAAGATATTACTGTTCTGTGTGCCAAAACAGCACCAAAGCAAGGAACAGGACAGAAACTTGGTTCGATAGGCCATGCATTAGCAGATTTCGTAGGAGGAGGGAGTCCTGCAAAAGCAATTATGAACTGCTATCCGAAATGCACAAAACTATTTTGTCAAATCATTTAATGAAAGGCTGGCAGTGATAGCAGAAGAATGGTTCAATTCCATTAAATGTAAATACAATATTTATCATTCTATTTGTGACCCGAACCCACAGTAAAACTGAAAAAAATCAACCCGGTTGAAAATGTTAAAAAAATCAACCGGTTGCAAGTGTTTTTTTTCAAAACACCCACCTTACCTTAGTGAAAAAAGGAGAACACTGACCAATAATTATAAAAATGAAAAAAAGAACACAAATAAATATTTACAACTATATACAATATGTACATCCTATGTTAGCTTTCTGTGAAAGGGTAATAATGTTCAATGTTTCACCAATAATTTTTGATTATTTAAAATAAAATTATTTAAAATTATTAAAAAAAAAAAAGTATTTAAAGTTGATTTGAGTTTTCCTGTTAAAAAAAGCTTTCTTCTGGCAAATTAGGGGCTTGGTTAACATCCATTTCTAAATTAAAAAAATAATAATTTGATAAAGATCATAATTTTTTTAATAACTAACTAAAATTGAAACAAAAACTAATTTAAACAGTTTACTATTCCATATTTTATTTAAAAAAGGCCCACCCTCACATTGTTCATTGCCTTGACGTGGCGTGAGGGCTCCACTTTGGTGGTCTAAGATGAACAGGTTGAGGGATTGTATGCAATCTTTCTTTTATTCATTCTATACGATTTCCTTGGTCGCCATCTTGGAAATACACACCGATATTCATAAATTTATAATGATCAATATTAACTTACCTGCAACTTGTAAATCATTTATAGGTTATTAAATACACTTCTATTATAATTTTATTCAATAATATATGTTTAAAAGTCACTCAAATGTGTTAATATTGATATTTGAAGAGTTATTCGGTCATTACATGTGTTATTCGGATAATAACAGTGTTATTCGGTCATTCATGTTACCTCAAAATCCTGGTAAGTTTTTATTTTTCTAAAACATAAAACATACTTGAAAGTCATTTATCTAGGGCATGCTATGTCTGAATTTTTTTACAGATGCGCAGGTTTGTCTGTACTCAGAGTAAATTTTGAGGTGAAAATACGGCCATTTTAGCCATAGGGTCCACATGAACCTTAATCATTTTTTTTTATATTTATTCATGGATACATGTACATTGTAAATACAGTGAATATATAGATGTATACTCCAATATGCCTGTTCGCATCGTACACATGTGCACCCAATTTTTATTTTAATTCCAGTTGTAATACATGTATTATATAGATACATGTATTTTCCTGAATACTTTGAAACTATAAAAAATAAATTATAGTAATACACTAAACCAAACACGATTAAGATTTATTTAAACAAAACAAAAATATTTTCAGAATCTAACTTATCATGCTTATTTAGCATGTTTAGAAACAATGATTTTTTTTTAGCAATACACAAACCAAAACATGATTAAGATTTATTCAACACAAAGAAAATGTTGTCAGAATCTCATTTTATTTTGAAACAAGGAACAATAAAAAATAATACCAATTACAAAATTATTAAACACAAAAGCAGTAAAAAGGGTGTGAATGTGAATGGGAGGGACACCAGTATTGTTTTGGGGCAAACAGACCTTTAATAATTCAATTAAGTAAGCATGACATACATTTTTGTAAATGAGCTTGTTTAATGACTAATTATTAATACAAGACATGCTACAGTGCTTGTAAGTTTTATACACCTAGTATACACTTGTTACATTACATGTACATTATGTTTGATTTATCATTCATTTTCAGAAAGGTGAAGCATTTGAAGAAGCTTTTTGTTCTGTTATCTGTCATACAGAAGAAACAGAAAAATGGAAGAAGGAATATTGTGTCAACAAAATGAAAAATATGTTTACTCAGGCCCAGCAAGAAGTAAGTTATATCATAATTGTATCATCAAGACCTATATGTACATTTATTTTAGTCAGTTTAATTGAGGAAGATCTTAGCAACAGAAAAAGAATAGTAGACTAGAGCGAACTTTCTATCCTGTCAGTCTCCTTGCTTTTCTCCCCACTGTCAAAAGACACATCTGGTTGCTTACATGTAATTGGGTGTTCACAACAGTCTCTTTCATCATCCATAATTTTCCATTCTACTAAGTTAAGTAATTCTGAGACATAAACCAGTGATTTTGCTAGTGCTCGTCATTTTCATAATTTACAAAAGGGTTTTCTCATTGACGAAAGTATTTCAAATCAATTTCATCACTTAAATTTTGAAAGTGTTACTGTAAAAATAAAATCGCATTAAAAAACTATAAATCTACCTGTCTTCATGTTTTTGACAAGTTTATGACCACCAGGTAATTAACATTTCCAACAGGTGTTACAAGTTGTGATTACATCTAATTCGCTTATCGCCATCGGATGGGTCACTTATCCGTTAATTATTAATAAACCTCATAATTGACCATCATAATTATTTCCCCAGGAGAATCAGTCAGTCTGCATTTCAACAACCAGGAGTGTAGTTTCATCATTTAATCAAAATTGTTACACCCTGGACAGTTGGCATTTGAATTTCAATATTTCTCAAACGATCAGTTCCAACTTAATAGAAATGATTTTCAAATATCGATTTATACCTTTTATAAGGATAATGATTATGCAGTGAGATAATCGTGGCAAGTTAATTTCTGCTGTGATTCCTTGTTTAAATAAATTAGAATCCAACTTTTGTTGATCAGGAATGTCCCCTGAAACTGAAGAGAAAGTGTGAACTAAATTTCCTAATCCCATTTCAGAATCATTCATAATAAGGGCCATTACAGTCATACAATAAATGCCAATCATGCTGGTGCCTCAATCCCTTAAAATCTGACAAAGTCAAAAGATGAAGCTAGTAATATACATCATTGGTCCCTTGCTTTTCCACAAAATAAGTTAGATTTTAATAGCGTTCAAAAGTGACTAAAGCCCTCAAAATCCTAGCTTAAACCCTGTTAAAACAATCTATTTTTTATAACAGAATCTGATAAGGCAAAGTTATATGAAATTGGAGTTAATATCAGAAGTGTTCAATCAAGGAACAAAAACTGCTTTCAAGGCATATCCTTGTATCATAAGAGCTAAGTCTTACAACGAAACATTGGAAAGGCAAATATCTTTAGTGTACTGTTTACAAAATAAAACACTTGGTTATACAAAGCTTGGTATATATATGATACAATACATTTTCTAATTTTCATATTGCATATCAAAAACAATTTAATATATATATATATATATACATTGTATATATATGTACAGTGTACATGTATGCAAGATTTGTAATCAGCAAGTAGTCATATGAATGTAATCTTAAAATAATCATGATTACACCTGTTTTTTGCTGTGTAATTGATTACATTCAAATTACTTGTAATCAGAAATGGCATGATTACTAATTTCATAGGATTACACTGCAAAATGAAATCGATTACAGCTGATTACGATTACTGACTAGATTACCCCATGAATGGTCCGTTTTAAACATCTCATATGTTTTTGGAAAGTTTGCTATAGCTTCTTTCCATAGGCATCAGCTTCAACTTTTGGTAAGACAGACTATCGCAATGTTCTGCTCCAAGATAATGTAGTACTGGTGTTCGAATTCTGATTCTTGGATATTTTGAGTTGATACTCTTTTGAAAAGATAACAGCTTGAACAAAAAAGGAATTGAATATTCACCGACAATTCAGACGAATTTCACTTCATTTTGAAAATAAGTATCACAAACACTGCTTTGCGGATCGGCCATTGGCTGAAGAGAAAATCAAAAGAAATCTATGTGAGGCAGCTTTTCATTCATGAATATTTCTTGTATGGAAAGAGTCCGGTATGCGAGAACAAGTTGATATTTGACCAAGTTGTCGGATAATTGACAAGTGATAATGGTTTAACAATTTTTTTAACAAAACACAATTGATCGAATATAAAATAATCGATAATTATATGGCTTATGTCTCACTCCAAGCGGCCAAGGACGAGTAAAGGTAAATACCGGCTTAAATAGAAAAGTGCATGGTTTTTGTCAAACTGTCATCGATCTGAAAGTTTTGATGTCAAAAATCATTTGAAAACTTTAAATTCCGTTTATATATTAAAGTTTCACATTCTAATGTGGATTTAAGGACCTTCACTCGTTCAGCATGCTCAAGTGGATCGAACTGACAACAGAAATACATTGTCTTAATGACAATAAGTATCATAGCATCTGTATAATTTAAAAGCAACAGAGTTATCATCTACTTCTTAGAATATTACAGTTCAGTGTATCAAGACCAAGATCAAGCTAAAGACAACTGCTGTAGAAATTATTAAAATGATTTAATAAAATTTGTCCATGTACTAGCAAAATGACTTTTTTAGTGCTTAACAATGCAGTGGCAGATCCAGAACTTTTAATCCTCACACTTTTTTCCTGGGGGAGTATGATTCTTTAAGATTGACCCATAATTAACAATGTGTCGTCCTAACACAGAGGCAATGATTACTAGTATATCAAATAAATGGCTTAAAACAAAAATCTCAAATGTCATTGCCTCCATGGTAATTACACAGCAGCAACTCAAATGTGTTACAGGGTTATAAACACCTCAGATCAACAATGTATGAATCTAGTGTATACATGTATAAACTTTTTATTCCTGAGGTCATACTACAAATGCACTATTGTTATGCCCCCACCATATTGAGTTTTATCCTTGTTTTTTTTCTAAGTATGTTCGTCCCTAACTTGTTTGTATGTCCATCATTATGTTCATGCATCCCAAATTGTTTTCTGTTATCTTACTTTCAGTTTGCCTGAACCAAATTTTATGAAACTTGTACGCAATGCTTATAACTACAAAACACAAGTCAAGTTTGAATTTTGTTGGCGTCACTTTCACCATTCTAGATGTAAAGGGGTGAAATTTTCAGTATACCCTTTCAAGTATATATACCCTTATATATAAGTTTGACTTGTAGCTTTCTTCGGTTATACATTTATCAGGTGAACATAAAAACGGTCTTTAGATTTAGAAGTATAATAGATATATAAAACAAGAATGTGTCCATAGTACATGCATGCCCCATCTGCACTATCATTTTCTATATTCAGTGGACTGTGAAAATGGAGTAAAAACTCGAATTTGGCATTAAAATTAGATAGATTATATCATAGGGAACATCTATAATACTAAAATAACGAGGTCCAATTTGTCAGCCGTCATGGGGTAAAAACGACAAATCGAAGAATTCAATTTTATATATATCCGATATAGGACAGTGGTGTTGATTAAAAATTACACCACTCCAGACCCTTTTGTTTTCCACATTTAATATTGCCAATAATTAACAAGTTCCGGGTTGAATCCGATATGATACCAATAGAATATTCACCTGTTACCTATTACCTTATCTGTATGTTTCTCATCTGACAGGCGCACCACCAAACGGTGTATTTCAGATTTTGCTATATCATGTATATACACGGGTCATAATCAAAGGGTTGACACTACTAAATTCAATCATTGTCAAATTGTTCCCTATTGTAGTATTTTAAGCAGTAAAACTTCCTAAGAAGACAATATGAATACTAAAAATCTGGACTTAAAATAAGGCGAATAGGTACAGTTTTCAATTTGTTTGAGGGCATGTCACATAAAACAGCGAATCGAAAAATTCGACTTTATTTATAACTAAATTATTAAATATAGGACAATGCTGTTGATTAAAAAATACTCCATTCCAGGACCTTTTGCTTTCCAAATAATTAAATAATTAATATTACCAATAATTGATAAGTTCCAGGTCAACAGGTTCAAAAAGAAAAAAAAAAAGTGGAAAATATAATTGTGTAAATATAAACGACAATTTATGATATAAACTGAAAAAAAAGTATTCTCAGACAATACAAGAGAATAATTAAAAAAATAGGTCCTTAGAATACAAATGGCAAGATATTTCATTGTGAAAACCAAACATTATAGCAAGGCGAGAGAGAGAAGAAGCACTTCCCCTTTTAAGTCTCAACACTTCTCCTTGTAAAATTAAAAATATAAGTTACTTCTAACTATGATTCTGAAATAGTGTCAGAGTTTATAATGTAATTAGACTTTAAAGTACTAAAGTTTGACTTTCAAGAAGAAACAAATATACCAAGGTCATGTATACTTGTTTGAACCAATACAAATTTAGAAGAAAAATGCATTCTAGTGTAGTGCTTAACTGAATTGTAAAATGTCTCCCAAATTTGTAATTGTTAGAATGCTATCTTTGTGTACTTTTAAGATGTATCATTTGTGTCAAATTGTTCAGAATTCTTTTGTAAAATTTAACTAGTATGAGTATTTGTCAATCAACATGCATAAATGATTATACTTTAAATTCAATAAAACATGAAATTAACCAGTCTATTATTATATAAGGAGGAGTGTAGAAATAAGGTGACCTTGAACAACAAAAGCATGTACTGCTATCATACATGTATGTGCAGATAGGCAGTCAGTTATTGTGTTTACTTGATTTTTAACCGGATTTTTGTGACAAAAATGTCAGTTATTGATTTGGGGCTGGCGGCCGGGCGGTCGGGCGGGCGGCAATCAAATGTTGTCCGTGCATTAACTCATGAACCGTTCAGCCAAAGCTTTTAAAATTTTAATATGTTGTTACTGACAACTAAATGAAGGTCAAGTTCAATAATTGCGATTTTGACTTTTACCGTTCAGGAGTTATGGTTCTTGAAAGATTGAAAAATGGAGTTTTCAGTCGTGTCCGTGCATTTACGCATGAACTGTTCTACCAAAGCTTCCCAAATTTAATATGTTGTTACTGATGACAAAATGGAGGTCAAGTTCAATAATGACGATGTTGACTTTTACCGTTCAGGAGTTATGGTTCTTGAAAGATTGAAAAATGGAGTTTCCAGTTGTGTCCGTGCATTTACGCATGAACTGTTCTACCAAAGCTTCCCAAATTTTAATATGTTGTAACTGATGACAAAATAGAGGTTAAGTTCAATAATGACGATTTTGACTTTTAACGTTCAGGAGTTATGGTTCTTGAAAGATTGAAAAATGGTGTTTCCAGTCGTGTCTGTGCATTTTCTCATGAACCATTCAACCAAAGCTTTTGAAATTTTTATATATTGTTACTGATGACAAAATAGAGGTCAAGTGCAATAATGACGATTTTGACTTTTACCATTCAGGCATTATGGTTCTTGAAAGATGTGTTTCCAGTCGTGTCCGTGCATTTTCTCATGAACAATTCAATCTAAGCTTTTCAAATTTTAATATGTTGATACTGATGACAAAATGGAGGTCAAATTTGATATTGACGATTTTCACTTTCACCATTCATCAGTAATGGTTCTTGTGATATTGCCAGGACACAAATAAATATTAATAAATCCGGTTTGCTGTCGTTGTGACAGCCTCTTGTTATCATATCTTGTTGATACCAACCTATAGAGTCAATTACATTGAATGGGCTGTAAAACAGACACTGTATATTGATTGATTGGTTTTTAACATCACTTTCAGCACTATTCTGCTATTTCTTGGCAGTCAATTTGTTGTCTTGCCTGTGACAAAAGTTTAGAAGGCGAGACAAAGATATTGCTTTTCTAGTAACGTTGTCATCTATGCCATTAGCTTCAACAATTGTTAAGTTTTCTGCTTAAGTTAGTTTGTTATTAACTACTTATGGTGAGTGTTCTCCCCAGATATTTCATTTGGCATCCTGGTAAACGGTGCTAAAAGGCCCAACGGAGAAAACTGCTTAGTTATGGTACAATGTACCAGTAGATTAAAGATAATTTCTATAAAGTTACAATACTGACCTAACGTCTTCTATAAAGTTACAATACTGACCTAACGTCTTCTATAAAGTTACAATACTGACCTTACGTCTTCTATAAAGTTACAATACTGACCTTACGTCTTCTATAAAGTTACAATACTGACCTAACGTCTTCTATAAAGTTACAATACTGACCTTACGTCTTCTATAAAGTTACAATACTGACCTAACGTCTTCTATAAAGTTACAATACTGACCTTACGTCTTCTATAAAGTTACAATACTGACCTTACGTCTTCTATAAAGTTACAATACTGACCTTACGTCTTCTATAAAGTTACAATACTGACCTAACGTCTTCTATAAAGTTACAATACTGACCTTACGTCTTCTATAAAGTTACAATACTGACCTTACGTCTTCTATAAAGTTACAATACTGACCTAACGTCTTCTATAAAGTTACAATACTGACCTTACGTCTTCTATAAAGTTACAATACTGACCTAACGTCTTCTATAAAGTTACAATACTGACCTTACGTCTTCTATAAAGTTACAATACTGACCTTACGTCTTCTATAAAGTTACAATACTGACCTAACGTCTTCTATAAAGTTACAATACTGACCTAACGTCTTCTATAAAGTTACAATACTGACCTTACGTCTTCTATAAAGTTACAATACTGACCTAACGTCTTCTATAAAGTTACAATACTGACCTTACGTCTTCTATAAAGTTACAATACTGACCTAACGTCTTCTATAAAGTTACAATACTGACCTTACGTCTTCTATAAAGTTACAATACTGACCTAACGTCTTCTATAAAGTTACAATACTGACCTTACGTCTTCTATAAAGTTACAATACTGACCTTACGTCTTCTATAAAGTTACAATACTGACCTTACGTCTTCTATAAAGTTACAATACTGACCTTACGTCTTCTATAAAGTTACAATACTGACCTAACGTCTTCTATAAAGTTACAATACTGACCTAACGTCTTCTATAAAGTTACAATACTGACCTTACGTCTTCTATAAAGTTACAATACTGACCTAACGTCTTCTATAAAGTTACAATACTGACCTTACGTCTTCTATAAAGTTACAATACTGACCTTACGTCTTCTATAAAGTTACAATACTGACCTTACGTCTTCTATAAAGTTACAATACGGACCTTACGTCTTCTATAAAGTTACAATACTGACCTTACGTCTTCTATAAAGTTACAATACGGACCTTACGTCTTCTATAAAGTTACAATACGGACCTGACGTCTTCTATAAAGTTACAATACGGACCTTACGTCTTCTATAAAGTTACAATACAGACCTTGCGTCTTCTATAAAGTTACAATACAGACCTTACGTCTTGGTTTGTCAACCATTTCAAGGTTCTGTCCACTAGTACATGATCCAGAGAATTAAAAAGCAATGTTGGTATTCATCAGATTGTCTTTTTCTGGCTTACACAGTTTACATTTGTCAAGGAAGTAGTCTTCATTTGTCCATGTATGTTCATGTCTGTCTTTCTATCCCAATATTTAGCTAAAAGATTGAAAATTTGAATAGCAGAAAAGATCAACAAGACGAGATCTACAAATAAGTCAGGTTGTTTCAAAACTTTCAGTGGACTTCTTTTGTTGTATTTATTTGTTTTCTTTTATCCCGAAAACATAATAAACTGACATAAGAGCTTTTGTCCCTTGCTCAACATCTTGCTGGAGACTTATAAATACTAGCTGTCTTGAGGTCCTGTATTGTTAGTGCTTATGTGACCAAATTCTTGTTAGATTTATATCAAAGTTTTACATCAGGGATATGTCATGGACAGGTTTTAAATCGGTGCTAATCAACTACATGTATTTTTGCAACATATATGCTCCTTGGAATTATTAAGATTATAGAATATTGCCCTGAAAGCACTCTCATGTGTACAGTTCTTGCCTGATTTTGTTCAAATTATATCAGAGGTTTATATCTCTTTATGTCTTGGACAAGTTTGAAAGTCAGTGTGGATCAAGTATTTTTGACAGAGTTATGTCCCTTGGAAATATTAATTACATTGAAAATGTAATTGTAAGCCCTCTTAAGTCTACATTTCTCAAATTATATAAGATATTAATAAAAATTCTAAAAGAACTGACAGAGGATTTTTTTTTAATTATTTGCCCTGGATAGATAATACGTATGCAACACAGAGGAAAGTGATCTTTTAGGCCTAAATTAATAAATTGTTTGTTTCCCCAATCCCGACCCTGCCAAGCCAGGTGTGGGTAGGTAGGTAGGGAAATAATTTTATTTTTCCAAAAAGCTTGACATTATCGGACAATCCGGCAAGCCTTAAAATCCAAAATAAATAAAATAATATTTCACTTAGTTTTGACAATAAAATTTTATGAGTAGCACCAATTTTGCAGGGTCGGTCGGAATTGGGGAAACAAACAATATTTTATTTTAGGCCTTATTACCGATGCTCCATATCTCAGAATTTCAGGAAAGCAATACTATTGCTTTTAACCAAATTTACTTATAACTTTTGTTATTAACCTAAATAATGTTTGTTTTTGTGACTGGAGCCAAAATGGCTTCGATACTTATATTGTATATTTTAGTATTTCTTTTTAGGTGTTATTTATTCAATTGTAAAGTTGTATAGTCTGCAAGCACTAACAAATGTGTACAGTTAACATTTTATTATAAAGATCCAATAGATTTAAATATTTGAGAGCAAGAGTACTTATTGACAATAGAGAAGGACATCTTTTAATCAAATTTTGGTCCTTGGAGTCATTGTAATATGGAAAAAAGATTTGATTGACAAATATCATAAACATTTTTATTTACAAAACTTTGATTTTATAGAAGAAATGTTAATTGATTTAATAGCTGTGCTATTGAATCACATATCAAATTGTATATTAACAAATAATCAAAGTTGAATATAAGAATGTATGTTTATTTAATCATTTCATTATTATCAGAAAAGTGATGTTATATAGAAAGATCAATAAATAACAAACTTGTACAAGTACTTATTGAATTGTCTGGTGCTATTGTACTAAAACTAGGTGTTAATATTTTACAAATTGAATTCTTTTGAGTAGAAGCCTAGTTAATTATTGTCAGTTTTGGGGTAGTTGACTTGTTGTTAAGAACTTTTATTTCCTACATGTATAAAACATTTAAAGTACAATCGAACATGACAAAGCGTTCTTATTAATACACTTAAGCCTCATTTTGATAAGTTAATGTAAAAGGAATACTCCTTCTTTTAAAAATTTAAATTGTATTTAATAAAGTCCTGTATATTTGCACCTTGTAAAAGACTCTCTGTTATTTTTTTCGCAAAAATATTATCTGGTATGACATGACAAAATGGAACCAAACTTGGCCACAATCTTTCAAGTTTCAAATGTAATGTCAGTTTGCAGAAAATTAGTTGAGGAGAAAAATTTCAGAATTGTCATTTTCTAAAAGCTTGTTAAGTCAAAGCAAATTTTTATACTGTAGCAAGTGGGCCATTAAATTTTATATTTGTCCGTCTGTAAGCCTGTACATCCAGGTATTGTTCTCTGTTCTCTAACTTAATGTCGCCTCAACCAAATGACATGAATTTTCAATGTGTAACTATGAATTTATACACTAAAACTTAAATATCTTCTTCTCTGAAATAACTAGGACAAATTTAACCAGGAAAGTATATACTGACATATTGTTCCCAGATTTAACTAATTTACACATAATCATCATTGGGTATCTTGTTCAAAGGATGTGTCTAATGACCCATCTTTGCTAGCCAAGGTTTATGGACAAGTCTTCTCTACTTAACCACAATAAATAGATAAAGTCTCAGATGTGGGCAAATGTGTATAGATTATTGAGCTCCACCCTATTGTCCATTTTTAAGTCAAAACTATTACATGACTCTTTATTGGAGTTACTGCCCTTAAATGATAATTTTACCCTTTTCTCATTTTTTTTCATATTGAGACTGGTACCAATGATATTAATCCAGCAAATTACATAAATACCGACAGTACCGAAAAAAATGATTCAAAAAGCAAAATAAAATGATATTTGTTTAATTATTTTGAATTATACAATAAATTGCCAAGTTTTCTTTATATTATTAAACAGTCTAACCATCAAAAACTATTTGTATAAAGCTTTACATTTCAGAGCTTTATTTTTAGAACAATAAGTAGATTTCCAGAAACCAACTAATAGGGTTAAGAATGCATAGTTTTAACATAATTGGGATAACATACATTATGGAAATGAAAAGTGGAATTTCTGGTTTAAATATTTTAAATTGAAAAAAACTTGCATTTGTGTCGATTGCTCAACAATTGCAATAATGAATCATCGCCAAAATTTCTGAATTTACATTAGAATTTCTATAAAATTAAGCAATATTTGTTTAAATTACTATAGTAATGTTGTTTGTTTTATATATATTTTAGGAATCAGTAGAGATTGCATTGAAGACATACATACGTTTGGTTTATGAACAAATGAATTCTGGTCGAGTTACATTGTTAACAGATTTATTAGAGTCCATGGTTGAACAGAATATTGTATCTGCAAGGTAAATTGTAACATTCTGTTGTCTAGATTTTTCTAAGTTTTTGATTCATTGGGTTACTTTCTTATTGATATATAGCCCACATCTTCTTTTTTTGTATGAATATGTTATATAAAAAAGTTTTTATACCCCTGCTTTAAAAAGGTATACTACTGTTTTACCTCTGTCTGTCCATCCATCCGTCCCATGAATATCTTTCATCGCATCTTTTTCAGGAACTACATTACAAGGATTTCGGAAATTTTGTTTCATGGTTGATATGTGTCAGCTTTACACATATTCAGATTCATCACTTCACAACTTCCTGTTTACCATATACTTTTAGCGGGCAGGGGTATCATTAGTGAGCAGTTCACTTATTTCATTTTATCATTACAGATAAATTTGACAGAAAGCTGTTTATTACTGAGTAAAGTATAACAAGGGGAAGAAGGGAGTCTTATCCCTAATTCATATCAAATTAATGTGAACTTTTCCTCATCACAACATAATTAAATCCTAAATTCCTGATATTTAACTGCCTATTCCCAAATTCTTATGGATTAAACTGCTCAATTCCAAATTCTTGAAAAAGCCCCCCCCCCCTCTATTTAGCATGCCCTTCATTTTTGCTTTCAACCTAAATTGTCATTGATGACCTCACATTTATTTATCTGTGTATATTGAATCTACATTGAAAGCTATCTCATGTATCCATTGATGTCAGTTTCATTGTTGTAATTAGATTTGCTAAATTTACAAATTTTGAAATTTCAGGTGCCAGATACAAACTTCAGCTGTTTTTCGGCTCTTTGGTTGGTTTGTTGTCTCTTTGTTCCCCATTTCCATTCTCAATTCTAGTTATTTATCTCCCTTTTATTTGTCAATTTTAGCTACCAGTATTGCAGTAAACTTAAATATGAAATAAATATTGTTATACTTTTTTTTGTAGACCAATATGTGAAATTCTTTTGAATCAAGAGAAGCTTACATATAAAAGTCCACACATTTGGAATGGCACATTTAAACTTATCAGGAGAATTGTTGGAGGAGTGGACTACAAGGTAAAGCAGATGTGTCATTGTGGTGTTGAAGAAGAATTTCATTTCTACTTCATGTGTAAAATTACTTAAAAAGTACATTTATATGCCAAAGGTAAAAAAAAGTTTTGTTGGCAAATGTCTTGGATTCAAGGAAAAATCAAGAACACTGTTTTTGTTTTGTTTTATGATTATTTTTATTTACCAGGTACAATGCCCTGAAATTATATCTCTAGTTAATCTTTATATATTTTCTTATAAGTTGATCTTTTTATTTTGTCGATTTTGAAGTTCAGCTGCCTTTCAGATAATTTTTAGAACTAAAATGTTGAATGTTCTAAATAGAAACAAGTGGAAGTCTGCCATGAAATTTATATTCCAACCTCCAAACATGTTTTTTTCTAAGGTACTTCGTAAAAGGAATAGAAATGTTCTTCACAATAACTAGGTATACATTAAAATCAAATTATTTAATGTATACTGCATGATGAATTTTAAATCTTAGAAACTTTTTTTTTAAATGCTCTAACAAATGTAAAATGATTAGTATTTTTGATAATCTTCTTTTATAACATACAATTTCAGGGTTGTAGAGATATACTTAGGATGGTATTAGAGAAGAGTCACACCATTCCTATGGTAGACAATGTTACCATTATGTCACAAATTAATGTTATGATGGATGTAAGTACTATTGTAAATAGCAATTTTCAGTGATTGAGGAAAAACACTTGTTTACCATATATATTGAAAATTAGAAACACATAGGTTTTTGGTTCCATATAAATGAGATGAGATTTGGGGTATGAGTCACAGAGACAGCAACCCACACAAATAACTAAAAGACATCTAGAGGTCAACATAGCTGGTAGTCATACTTGCAACTACCCAAAAATCTTTTATTTTGCTGTGGGGGAGGGGTAAATGATGAGGATTAATGTAGGTCAGGATGTTATTTTATTCATGAGAACTTCAATGTGTTCTTAGTTCAATAGAAATTTGTTTATTAAACACACTCTTTCTAAAATTATATCCTTATACTAGGAGTGTTGAAATTATTTTGTACATACTTCTGTCTATCAAATAGATAACATTTTCAATTTAATTTAAATATCATTTTAGTTCAGGGGAGACAAACCTTGAAATTTCTAGTTTTATGATAAAAATTTGAAGAAAAACAATTCTTTCTTCTGATACAAATTTCCCATGAAATAGTACCTGGAAATTCTAATTTTTAATACAGTACTTATCAATATCTTTGTAGTAGCTTAATTTTGATGCCTTTGAGTATTCACTCATGTAAATCAAGCATTCATTGGCATAATGACAAAAAAAGTAAGATTTTGTATGTTGTGAGAGGGTTATGTTTGTTTTTTTGTTTGGTACATTGTTTTTGAAACATATGTGTATATTTCAATATGGCAAAGACATTCTGTTATTGTAAATTCTAAAGAATTGCACCTCCAGACAAAGCCATTTGGTAGCAAACAATTTTTATATGAAAAACTGGAGAGCGTTCATATATACCAAACACTGCACAACATTTCTTATGAAACTAGTGTCCTCTAGTGAAATAACTCAGCTTTTTAAAGTCAATATATATTCTTTTACAGGTAATTACTTATATTTTGGACAGAAATACTTGTTTGTTACCTGCTTATTTTGCAATTAATGAAATCACAAAAGTTTGCTCAGATGACAAAACCAATCATTGGGTAAGTTGTTCAGACATTAAAACTGTAGATAAAATGCTCAGATGATAAAGTCTACAATTTGACAAAAAGGTAAGGTGTCTTTAAAATTCCACTGAGCAAATAAAATAAAAATAACTGCTACTTGGTAAGGTGTGAATATTCATATGGTAATCTGTCAGTATCTTGAAGATAATATAAATAACAAACAGGTTGAATTGGGTACCAAAAGAATAATTTAAACCGTGTTAGAAAACCACATAGAGTGGATAAGGTGGTCAAATGCTACAGGAAATCAATTTATATATATGTATTTTTTGTTGTGATTTGAATTATTTTAATTTTAAAACTTCCCAAACTCTCTGTAGCTTAAAGAGAAACTTTTTCTCAAATTTCAGAAACTTGGTAAAGTTTTGGCTGAGTTTATTGACAGTTTTAGACCTGCTGCACAAATGTTTACAGTGTCAGGTAAGAAACTACATTGATTAAGACAAACTACATTGATTAAGACAAGTTTTGTGTTTCATAAATATGTTTTGCATATATAATTAACAGAAACAGAGATAAAAGAAAACTCTCTGTATTCTTCATGGGTTCATATTCAACACATGCTAGTAATTTCAATATTGAGTAGCTTCTGTAGCACTTTGTGTTTTGGTATGTGCAATAAGGTGTGAACTGTAATAAATGAAAAATAAATAACTTTGTTGCATCAGTGCATATCAATAAGTAGCAATTTATTATTTGAAAATGTCTGACCCTGAGGATTTAGCTGACACCAGGACAGTTTAGGAAATTAACATGGTTTAAGAAACCTATATAAATTACAGTCAAAGTCAATTCTGAACCTTGTTCATTTGAAATTGCATGCAGAAATTTATTTTTAATTTATTTCTCTTCACAGGTAGATCTCACCTGGTACCAATTGTAGGACATTCCCTGTCAACAAGCCATGTCTGGAGACTTAATACAAGTACTCTGAAGTTTCCCCTAAATGGACCTCTTCCTTATGATAAGGTTTGTTGATTTCAGGTAATTTTAGGTCACCTGTCCCTCTTCATCATAGAGCCTCTGTAACCACTAGGCTAATTGAAGCCAAACTTGACCAAACTATTCTTAGGGTGTGTTGTTTTAAATATATTTTTGATGTTCCAACATATCAACCAAACTGCTGTTGTCACCGTACAACAAAATGAAAGTACATCACACAATTTAAATATCTGTTGTAGCTTTCTATATTTATATGTATTTATTCACCTTTGAAGGTTGTTTCAATGTCTTTGATAATGATTCAAGAATCACTGTTAATAACAGCTGAATATGTTGATATACCTGAAATCAACACAATACATATCACATGATAATAACAATTTTATATTTGAAGGATTTATGTCAGCCTCAAACTGGATTGTTGAGATATGTCCTTGAGCAACCTTATTCTAGAGAAATGGTTGGCAACATGCTTGGCCTTAATAAACAGGTAAAAACTTATCTTGTATTCCTAAAAAAGGGGGAGGGGCACTTCAGCATTATTATAATAGGTTACAAATCTTTCATTTCTCTATTAAAAAAAAGGTAAATTTCCAAGTATCAATAAACATGGAAAGTGACAAGAATTTAAATTTGAGCAGCAGTATATATATCTTTACATTTTTCTGTATGTTTGTTTTGAAGTTGTTATAACAGTAAAAGCATTTTATTTTTTAAAAACATAGATTTCGATTTTTAAATGGTTTACAGACCCACAATTCTGTATTACAAGGGGAAAATACTAGAAAAAATTAAATATTGCAGTATTCTAACATGAAGTATTTGGTAAATACTAATCATATTTGAAATACCTTACATTTAGACTGTCCCATGTCATCAATTGTTTTCATGCACAATTTAAATGATTTTGTAAAACGAAAATTTTACGGCCAAATAAAGCACTTGTCTTCCTCAGTGCATGGTAAATTATTCTGAAATAATCTTCAACAGGTTGATTAGGGGCTAAAAGCTTAACTAAATGCTGGAAAGTTAAACTTTTTAGTGCATCAATAGCAAAATGGCCCTCAACAGTGTAACTGAAACTGTCAAAGGTCTAATTTGGAGAATTCCATATTAATTAAAAGATTTAAAGGGAAATTCCGCGATTTTTTACTTATCATCTAATCATGTTCATCTTAACATAAAAAACACATTTGCAAAGTTTTAAATTTATATTCCTTCTAATAACGGAGAAAATCAAGTATTTGTAACTTTTTTGGTTGAATTCTCGAGTGGGTCGTGACGTATTAGCCCGATTTATTGAATTCTGGGAAAAAATAAAATCTGTTTAACTCTTATAGCTTATCGACAATATACGTAATTAAAAGCGCACAGCTGACGAATGGTCGAAGTTATTAACCACAATATAAGAATGAACGAAAGTGAATATGCATATATATACCGTTTTGTATTGATTGAATTAAACTCCTATAAAATTATCTCCAGTAAATGTTTATGAATAAATTTAATTAATTATTGTTGAGATTTTTTTCATAAAATATTTATTGAACATTTTTACTGATATTGAACTGAAAATATTTCAATTCTATTTACCGTTATTGTTTTGATAATCATTTCAATGCAACTAATGTGTGAGCAGAGTGTGTATATTATTTTGTAAAGGTCACTGTATATTTCTCGGCTTGAGGTCAATTCGTTTACCTTGTAGCTATTTAGCCGCAGGTATGAGTTCACGCGTACACAGGTATAAATGTTGTTATTTGGAAAGGATAAACAGAAAGGATTAGAAAGAGTATATGCTGCCATGATGTTAATACACTAAGATTTAATACACGATGAGAATAAAGATACAATAATTAAATTGTGTAAATTAATTGAAAATAAAATTCTGATTCGTAATTCCGAAAGTGTATAAAAATAAAAGGAAACAATTTTTGATTACTTTCTAAGCGGCAATTGGCGTAAAGATTCAAATATGAAGCAAAAAATAGTAGTTTTAATCTTTAATAAAAACTAAATGCAATATTACCCAATTTGATATACCATTGTACATCTGTTTGATATCATTGTTTTTACCGGAATTTCTTAACTTGTATTCAAATCTGGCTGTGTTTAAATGCTAATAAAACTATTGCAATTTTAAAGTTTTTAATTGACAAAAAAATACAACATACAACATGCATAATTTTTTTTTAGTTTCTTTTTAACCTTTTTATTCTTACATAATTAAATTCATTTGACAATCATTTACACGAACTTTTTGTGAAAAGAATACCAATTATCTAAGCTAAGGCATTATTTCTTTTGAGAATTTTTGAGGATTTTTTTAAAAATTCTATGATAATATTTGTGCAATGTTGAACATGATAGCCGTCATTAATCCAAATAAGTAATACAGTAGTTGTAATAAAAGTTATATTTTAGTCATGCATAACAGATATTGACGAATTTATAATAGTTCGTTCATACATCGTTGTTCATGAAACAATCATTATTAGTATACATGTAAGTTTCCTGACGTATAAGAGCCATTGAGGATGAGTTCCAGAGAAATCAGACTAGTGGCGTTTCGTTCGTTTGTTTGTTGGGAAAGGAGAGGAAATGCAACCGCTTGTACAGATAAACGACAGAATTACCATACAAGCATTTATAGTCAACACAATCAGAAAGAGTTCCCATCGTTAGACGGGGAATATGAAGGCTTCCAAGAATGAACAAGTGACATGTCTAACTCTGAACAGTTAGAAAACAGACTATCGACATCGACCGCTTGTTCTTGATATTTGAAACTGTATGCATATATATACGTATACGTTAATGATATAGTGATGAGTTCTTGCGTCTGACAAAAACTAAATTCCTTCATGGTTATATCTTGCCATACGTTTATATTGGTTTGTAAGGTGATTACTCAAAATCGTTATTTGAAAATCCTGTTTGTGAGATGTAGATTCATTTCAATACAGAAATTTCGTCTATATATTTCACAAGTGTATAACACGGAGAAGCTCTGAAGGTTCATTACTCCCATTTTGTTTGGGTGTGAACCATCGATGTTTACAGCAATATCAAAGAATAAGGTGATGATGGTAGAAAGAACTATGGGCGTCATGTGGCAAATATTACATGCATATCGGACAATGAGTTGTCAATCTGTATGAAAAGATTTCCAATACAACCATATTATTAAGAAGGAATGTTTACATGCTATACTCTCGTACTAGTATTACAGGGTTCTTGTGGCGTTCACCTTAGACACACATCGTTTTAACGATGTTTAAAAAAAGACAGAACCAATTTAATGTCATATTTCCCTATTTTTTAAATATAACTAAAATTCTTTTATCTGACAAGAATACCCCTATTTAGCGAACAAGTAATTTATTCTTTTTTCTGTTATTGAATACCAAGAAAGAAAATAAATCCCGAAATTAATTTGAAACTTTGATACTCAAAAGTTTCCCAGCAAAATATTCACATCCCCTGGGGATAATTAGTGTTCGTCCAGTGGCATATATAACAATTGTGATGACGAATTCCTTCCTTTGTTTGAGAACAATCTTATTGAAATATAAATCTGTGATTTTCCTAGGTCCACAGCTTCAATGAACCAAAGCAAAAGTTATACATCGACCTGTATTTAAATCAAATTGGTTCTCTTCTTCTTTTGGTATACAACTGTAGTCTATCGACATTCGATGATTACATACTGTTGGCATACGTGGACTAGTCTATTTACAACACTTTTACCCCTATTTATTCAAAATATATGTTTTTTTCTTATGTTCAATGTATACACGTATATATTTTAAATTGCGCTATTATTGTTCCGTAACTTTCTATCCAGTCGTATAAACGAATCGTCGGCAAGTGCGTTCATTTTTTTAAATCAATATTTCTGGTCTGTTCCAATCTGTCCTTCACTATTGACAATGACTATATATTACATTTCCCAAATTCACCCTTGGAAAAAATATTTAAATAGATTTTAATTTCATCAAATCTTATTTTTTGGGTATTATTTATATTTTTATGAATTATATTCTTTACACCAGAAATGTTATTTATAAACAAGCGTATGAGTTTAGTAATGACAAGTAAGACAGAGCTGTATATTATACATCTGATAGTTCAAAATGGAAAGTTATAAGTTATCAGCCGTGTACACTGATCAATACCTGCAGAAGTGAAACGATGCATGAACTTGCAAGCCCGACAGGAAATCGCTTGAATACCTGGACGTGTCACCTCACACCCCTCACAATACCTTTGGAAGTAATACCTTTAGCCATGCTGGTGATCAGACGAGGGAAGATCAAAATATATTTGAAAAAAGTTTATTACTTTAAAGAATTATGAACAAATTAGATTTTCGAAAACAATTTTCACGGAACACTTAATTATGATTTCAACTTTGACTTTTAACCTAATTCCAATATCAACAGTTTAAAAACAACAGACCATGGTATTTTAAAAAAAGTAAGAATATTTTCCGTATCAAGTTAGTTAGTCGGATTAAACAACCGTACGATTGACAAGATATCGACACGCAATTACGACTACATCGGTTACTGTAGTTTTGTTTCTTTGTGGTTTATAGACATATCGTTTTTATTCATCGGGAAAGAAGACAAGATGGCGGATCTCGCAGAATTGATACTCTAAATTTAAAATCGATGGTGATCGCTTATCTAGCGGAATAAAACTTTAATATCTATGAATTTGAGCATTTTTATACAGAATGAACATAATATCAATTTTTGATTTTTTTGCGAAGTTTCCCTTTAAGAAAATCGTGATTAGGTAACAAACAAATTTGATTATTGATCTTATTTGGTGGTCTCAAATTTGTGTGTATGTCTATTCTATGTCTATCTTGTAGGTAAAGCAGCGATGTGAAGTGTTGGAGGAGCAGCTTGTTGATTTGGTTGTCATGGCAATGGAAAGATCAGAAAATGAAGACTCTTCAGCAGAAGATGGCATGAACCAGTTGTTATGGCAACATTTGTCAAGTCAAGTCATATATTTTGTATTATTCCAGTTTGCCAGTTTTCCTCACATGGTCCTGTCATTGTATGATAAGGTAGGGAAAATATTGTTGATTGCAATGCTTATTGAAATACATTATGCCGTTACTTTGATATTTTAAGAATTTGTCCTTGGGAGAAAGGAAAGGGAATACACATTTGTGAAGCAAATTTTCCACCTGTGCAAGTTAAATAATTCATTTAAACATCTTAAAATAAATTTTAAGTGCATTTCATCAACACTTCTGCATTTTTTTTTAGTTTATAGTTAATTGTGGTTCATAAATTTAAATTATGGTATTTCAGTAGGCAAAACAACTTTTACATTAAAGACTTGTGTTTCTTCTTAGTACATACATCACTGCCTATTGTTCAAGATTATGTTGCTTTCCATGCGTCTTTTGTTTATTTTGTTGTCGGGTTGCTGTTTCATTGATGAATACACCACATCTCTTTATTCGTTCACATGTATATTTTCAACTCAATATTTGACAATTTGAATACAATGAGTGAACTTTCATTACCAAATTATTTAGTATGATTTAATTTGTTATATTTTAGTTAAAAGGTAGAAATATGAACAAAGGACGAGATCATTTGATGTGGGTACTGTTACAGTTTATATCTGGAAGTATACAGAAGAATCCAGTAAGTGTTAGTAGAAATTAGCTTAAGCTTTGCATTAGTAAATTTTCTAACAAGGTGTAATTTCCACTGTATATACAATCATTTACTGTATTTTAGAGGAAATTGAAAATAAAAATTTATTTGACATATAGTATAGAATATTGACTGACTGAAGTGCATACAACTGACAAACATAGTCTAAGCATGTGATAAATGAATGTTAGTTATACTTAGTACTTAGGTATGTGAAATACATAGGATTTTATGATCTCATCTGGTCATTTCATACTGTGTGTCATGTTTTCAGTTTCTTAACTTGATGTTCTACTTCCTATTTTGCTTTATGGAACACGTTTCTTTTACAGGCCTATAATTAGTGAGCAATATAATTTACTGAAATGGGACTGAAATTGTTCGCTGACCCTTTGCCTTCATATTCTAAATACATATATACACACAAACATGATTAATAGTTAGTGAATTTCATGAGGTTCAAATTCTTCTACATTCATGTCGACATTGAAATAACAAATTTTTCATGTTTTATATGTAAAAATAATTGACTCAACTGTATTCCTCTTGATATGAATATATGAAAATGTTCTGATATTTTCAGCTTAAAGATTTCTTGCCTGTGATGAAGCTTTATGATTTACTTTATTCTGACAATGAAATCATAAAAATGGCTGATGTAAGCAAGGCACAGTCCACACATAAAGTAGCTAGTACATGTATCTGGATACACCTACTAAAGAAAGCCCAGACAGTACAAGTCAAATTACCAAGACCAATACCATATGCTTTACAGGAACATCAAGAGTAAGTATACCTTTATATTTAGTTAATAAAAGCAGCTTTAATAGACAATAATAGTGCATTGACTTGACATATCAACGATATAAGGATGAGGCTTAGAAACGGGGAAATGCGAGGCTGTGACGAGCATTTTCCCCGTTTCGGGCTGAATCCTTATATCGTTTATATGTCAAGTCAATGCACTATTATTGTCTTTATACTGCAATCTAAAAAAAACATTTTCAATTGTTGTTTAGTGTGTTAATGGTATTTATTTTATTTAAATATTGGGAAAAATCCCCCTTTAAAAAGGCCTCATATCACACAGGAGGAGAAATATACAACACGATGAAATGTACATCATTACCTGTTGAAAACCGCAATCAATGGTGAACGAATTCGTTTTGTTTACAGACTAAAATATCAACAATAAACATAAAACATAATGATTTATAGGTTGCAAACAAAAAATATTAATAAGTGAAATATATTTTCCCAAAAATTAAGTTTGAGTCGTTAAACGCATCGTTGTTTACATTGGAAACAAGAACAGGTTGAAGAGGTCGTATGAATAATTAAATATAATTTCGACAATTTCTATTTAAATATTCATGAGGAAAAGTGATATCAGGTCAGTGACTGTATATGACATAGAAATATACGGTCAACGCATTTTGACTGCTCAAATAGAACGAGTGCAGTATAAATAATTTCATAAGATTAGTAATATATAAAGGGAATTTCGAATTAATGGAGTTATGGAAAGTTAAATAATGAAATCGGGATAGTGTGAAGTCTATGCTATATTTAAATTAGTTGCAGTGTTTTGCTTCAATTATTAATGTTATGGATTAATTTGTAGGATTATCAAGTTCTGTATTGTGTATATTATGTATACAATGTTTATTTAACATGACTTCAGCTAAAAAATGTGTTATAACTATGTTTTTGCAGGTATTTTGAACAGAATCTACAATCAAAGAGCTTTTCACTAAATGATTTCAGGATTGCCTTGCTTTGTAATGCATGTGAGTAAACATCTCTGTCTTATCCATTTGTCATTTTTGAACAATGAAATATCTTTAAACTAAAAACATCTCTGTACTTAGCATTCATTTGAAATTTATTTGGTATGTAAAAGAACATTTTGTGTGGGCCCATATTAAAATGAATAAAGAATCCTTTGATGAAAAGGACACATATCAGAAACCGATTTTTGTTTGTTGCAAAATGGAAAATTAATTCTGTAAAATGTAAAGATAAAAACACAGTTTGCACATTCCTAACATGTCTTTCTATGGATTGGAATACATCTGTACAGCACCTGTAAGCACTCAGAAATATCTTAATCTTGCTCTAAGATGTCAGATCATTGTTGAAGACTATACATTGCTAAGATGTAGAACATTTTCTTTAGTATATATACATGACCTAGTACATTTGTATTTCATGACATTGTTTTTAATGTATATTTACCCCATATTCATTCATTTCCATTTTAACTAATTGATTTTAAAGTAATTTTATTTAAATGATCTTATTTAAAATTACAGATAGTACTAACAATGACTTTTTCAACCTTCCGATGGGAAAATTAATGGAGAGTATATATGGAGATAATAAACACACAACGTTACTGCCTGGAAACATTGTAGCATGTGCCCCCACACAACCACTTCCTATGAACCTATTGGACTCCTTGACGGTACATGCTAAAATGAGGTAAGTTTAATTACTATGGCGATGTTAACTCAATTATCAAGGTCTCATATACTTATTATCTTTAAGGCCAAGTAAGAAGGCAGATATTTTACAAATTAATTATTTAGACGAGTTTTGATACATATTGAGTCATGTTATAATATGAATGCAAGCATCTGGTCAAGATTTTATCACTTTGGTTTACTGCAAATATCTTTTAAGCCATAAACACTATCTTTTCCAAACTTGGTTTGAAAATTACCCTTTTAACCTTAGGTTAAATGTTAATTTGACAAAAATGTCTTCTTTTCTTCAGTTTGATACACAGCATTGTACACAGAGTAATGAGACAAGCCAAGACAAAATCTAGTGTGGCCCATGCTCCAGCACTGGTGGAAACTTACAGTCGTTTACTGGTGTACATGGAAATAGAATCTCTAGGAATTAAAGGCTTCATCAGTAAGTTTGACATTGGTTGTTCTGAAGTTTTTATGCCCCATTTATGGGCATTATGTTTTCTGGTCTGTGAGTCTGTCTGTTCGTTTGTCTGTTTGTTCATCTGTTCATCCGTCTGTTCGTCTGTCTGTCCCGCTTCAGGTTAAAGTTTCGAGGTAGTTTTTGATTGAAGTCGAAGTCTAATTAACTTGAAACTTAGTATACATGTTCCCTATTATATGATCTTTCTAATTTTAATTCCAAATTAGAGATTTCCCCCCATTTCACGGTCCATAGAAAATGATAGTGCAGATGGGGCATCCGTGTACTGGGGACATATTCTTGTTCATTTATATAATCTATTGCTTCCTAGTTTTTTTTATAAGAAAAATGTCAGTTTCTAACACAAATGTTTTTGCTGCTTTGATGACATGCAAATATTTGAATTTCAAACCTCATGATCATTTGTTGTTCTTTAATGCAAAAAACCCATTCCAAGTTAGAGTTAAATTAAAACAAGTTTCCCTTTGGGGTAGATTCTAATGAAAATAATTATAAGAAAAGTGAAATTGTTTTTAGCAGTTTTATTTATGTCTGCTATTTATTCTTACTGTGCTGTATGCCAACATGAACAATTTCACACATATTTTTTTTGTTTCAGGTCAGTTACTGCCAACAGTGTTCACCAGTCATGCTTGGGGTATCCTACACACCCTCCTTGAGATGTTTAGTTACCGTTTACATCATACACAACCTCATTATAGAGTCCAGTTACTGGCACATCTACATACACTAGCTACAGTCCCTCAGACCAATCAAAATCAACTTCATTTGTGGTAAATAGATTTTTACTGTGGATTCATTTATATTAGTGTGTACGAATTTTTGTGGATTGCAGAAAACTTGACTTTTCGTGGATATGTGATTTCGTGGCTATGCCAAAGGTTGCATACAACTTGATAGAAAATTGTAATTTGTTGAACATTTAAATTCATTGCTCATCTGTACCCACGAAATCAACGAAAAAATCAGTATCCAACGAATAATGATGAAACCACAGTAATAGTTATAATTCAAAGGCTTAAGATGTAACTGAAGAAATGTTTTCAATGGACTCTAATTAAATGAGCAGATGACTGCATGAAAACCAATTAAAAAGTATATTACATGTGATTGCTCTTATGAAGACAGAAACAAATTCTTATATGAAAAATGAATTTAGGTTAGTTAGATGCTTTTTAAAGAGTGACAGGAATAAGTAAATCATTTGCCTATTTTTGTCATTGTTATTATCACGGTGAAGCTTTCTCATCATGTTGTATAAGTTATGTATTTGCATTATTTGCATGCTAAAGGTTTTATACTGCAACCCTATATAAATTGTATCTGTCTTTACAGTGTAGAGAGTACAGCCTTACGACTCATCTCTGGTTTAGGTAATGCTGAAGTACAGCCACAGTTATCTCGTATGTTTACAGAACAGAACAGGACTGGTTTCCTGTCTACAGAATCTGAAGAACTTAACAGAGCATTAGTACTGACACTAGCTAGGGCTGTTCATGTTAATGGTAAACTCATGTATTATTTTTAATGCAAGTAGTTTGCATACTTTAAAAGAAATGGGATTTTCAAGCATTTGGAAATGAAAAAAAATTTGCAAATTGTTCAAATTTACTGAAGATGTTTCCTTTTGAAATTTGACAGCCTTATGTGATAATATATTTGATATAAAAATTGGTTGATTGTTGTATAATCTTCATGTAATTCACCTACTTTTTGATAACTGAACTTGTTAAAGAGAGCCGTGGTATAGTGGTTAGTGCATCGGACTACTAATACAAAGATTACTGGTTCGATTCCCGTTCCGGGATGAAAATTTCAGGGATTGAATTTTGGGCTCTCCGTTGACACCATTTGCGAGTATGGTCTTGAGGAAACAATGATAGTTTGCGGAAATGGATGATAAATGGCTGACCCTGTGTTAAAAGAAAGCCATATCTCTTGCACGTAAAAGACACCCTTGTAGATTTTGAAAAAGAGCAGGCTAATGCCGCTACAAGGCAGCACTTGCACCTGCAAAGTGGATTAATATAAGTTGCTATAACTTGTTTCCCAATCCTCTATAAATAAATATGTTTAAACTAACTGAACTAGTTGATATACTGACATAATGGATCAGTAATTTTGCTAGGTTTTAATGCCCCTCCTTAATATCACTTTCCTATTCAAATGATTTTTTGTATATTGTAGGTCCAGAATCATTCGCTGCTACCTGGTTCAGAGAAATATTAAACCAGATTATGCAGAATACACCACACAGCTGGCCAGATAATACACTGGTTTGTTTCCCACAAAATTTACGAGACTACTTTCAGCAGAATATCATCCAAAGAGAGGATAAACAGGCTCTCAAAAGAAATGTGGATACTGAGTACAGGAAATGGAAAAGTAAGTCTTGGTTTATTTTGTTTAATACTGTGCTGTGTGATTTAAAGTATCATGGCAAACAGGATATGTATTAAACTAAGAATTTGAAATGAAGGATGAAACTGATATTTAATAGATAATTATTACATTATCTACCAAATCTTGCTGAAAATTGACACGTTACATCAGTTCTATTTTGAAAATTACTTTGTAAATTTCTGTTGATTATTGGGTTAATTTATTTATTTACTCAAGTCCATTTCTATATCAATTTACAATGGAACTGTCTTAAAGTGGCTCTGGTAAATAACATTGGACTGACTATGTTGTTATCAAACTTGATTGTTGATATTAATTCAATATGTAAGGTAGAGTTTAGGTAACTTCATTTTCTCCAATGTGACTTATAAAACTAACATTGAATAAAATGTTATAACAGTTTACAGGAATTATTATTAACATACTTTTGATTTATTTTAGGTATGGCAAATGAAGATGACATAATTGCCCACTTTTCAATGCAGGGAACTGCTCCTTTATTTTTATGGTAATGATTATTTAGATTTATCTGCATTGCATGTTTTGAAATCATATTTTACATAATAGTGTTGTAACATGAGTATTTCACAGTTATACATGTATATTGGCATTATGATAAGCTACCATTCATACTAGTTTTTATATTGCTATCAGTTATGGTTGAACTTTTTCAGAACACTTTGCCTTTAAAACCATTTATAAGTTGGCTGCAACCATCTTTAAGGTGTATACAGACTAAGTTTGATTTATTGAAATAAAAAGCCATTTGTGTTTGAAAGTTACATGATTATTCCCATGAGTTTGGCTATGAAGCATTCATTGACATTGTGTCAGAGGAATGTATTAAATCCAGATAGGATATACAACTTCCTTGCAAGTGCTTGTTTAATATGTACCTCAAAACATACATTGATTGATGCTTCATATTATAAAACTTGCTATGTTATATACACCTTACTGAATTAAATTATGTTTTATTTGTAAAGACATCATTTATACATGAATTGATGGTAAATGATCTGTCTAAAACTTCTGATTTGATAATGATTGAATGAATTTTATTAGTTAAATATCATATTATTTTCTTTGCAGTATTATATGGAAAAATATGCTTGAAGAACATAACCTGCCACCTACAGCATATAAGTAAGAAAAAACCTTTATAGAAAATGTGCTCTTTATATAGAATTCCTCACAAACTTGCATGGTTCTGAACATGCATAAAATATGTGCCACTGGACATAAAGTAAACAACAATCAATCCCACATTCATATGACAATTAGGCGACTGTATTATAGCTGTGAAATAGTAATTGGTATTATTGCTATTTTTTAGCAAAGGAGTACGGGCAATAAGGTCCTTTTTTGGCCCAAAAATTACTGCAAATTTAAAAGTTACCATACATATTCTTAGATTACTCTAAACCAGACTAAGGTATAAGGTATTCAGAAAATAAAAAAAAATTTCACATCGAACCAGTTACCATGGCAACAAACCATAACTAAAGCATTTTTTGTAAAAATTCATAATTTTCCATGTTTTTCATGAAATTTTAAGTATGTTTTAGATTGGAAACGTATGCACGCACCCAAGAAACAACTTAAGATTTGGTGAAAGTATGTCAATTGTTATAAATCTTCTCTTAAATTATTTTGTTGTTTCTTGGCTGCGCATGATGTTTCCACAATGGAAATAACAATGGAAAACTGCATAAATTCTGTATTTTTCTGCGTTTTTGTGAAACCGGTACATATTATGATGTAATTGTGACGTCATCAGATAAAAATCATTGTTTATCATTTATATTTCCAATAGAATTCAAAAAGAATTCCATTTTATGCATTTCCAAACATAATATAATATGCCGATTTGAAATAGTTATCAAACGTTTAATTTTATTGGGCCAAAACCGGGCCTTAATGCCCCTACTCCTTTTCTTTTGATATATCTGTACCAGAGAGATATGGATTTTTCTCAGTAAGATTGATTGAAGATTCATTGATAATCATGCAGACTATTTTTTTTCCAATATTCAACTTTAATTTTACCGAATTTGTTATACTTGTGACAAGACAATTTAAACTATTTACTTCAAGGTAGGGGGTAGTTAAGAAAATTAGTGTTAGTTTAAACTGTAAGAAGTTCAGGGCATATAAACGTTGAAAATATGCCGCACAGCCCTATATTTTGACCTTTGAAAAAAATTGTGGTGCACATGAATTTTCAATTCTAGGATAAAAAAAAATTCAAAACTTCATAGTAAAAGTGGTACAGTTTTAGCCGTAAAAGTAGTTCCTAAGCGAAACTGCATTGTCAATATTTACAGAAATGCAACCTATAACTATTCATTTGAATTTGTAAATGTCTTTAAATTTCAATGTTAAAGATTTCTTCATATTGAATTGAAATTTTTGAATAGCTTTAGTGTTAGAGGGATCCTAATGCTAAGATTTATTCAAATTCCAGCAATTTATTTCAAAAACATAAATCAGCTAGCATTTCATTTCAGAATATTTTAAATAAAAAGAAATACATATGATCTGTTTTTAGTCTTTTTTCATGTATTTTTAATTTAAGTGGAATATTTTACAGGGTACTAGACAGATTGGGTCCCAGAGCTTTATCATCCCACCTGCGCACATTTGCTGACTACATGGTTTTTGAGTTAAACTTGTCAGGTGTGAGTGGACAGAATATCAACAAGGTATAAATTTGTTTTTGAAATCATGTTTTGTGAGGTCATCTCTAAGTCATATGTTGTTTTCTCAAAATATTTGAGTAAATATTAATCTGTTATTTTTTCTTGAAGTTTAAAATTGTATATGAAGTATTCACTGGATATTAAACTTCTCTTGACTGGGTCTTACAGTAAAGTACATGAACTTTTTATCCCTCTAAAATAAAAGAGTAGTTTTATATCTAACACAGAATAAATACAAAAAAATAGATGTGTGGTATACATCAATGAGACAGAAACCTAACAAACCAATAAAAATATCTTGAGAACCCTGGAAAGTCTTCAGTTATAGTTGTTGAAAATGACATTTAGAGGACAATATACAGTCTACACTGAAAACATACAGTCTACAATGACAGCATAACACATCTTGATATTACATGAAGTATTATACTTCACCCTGAAATTCTACAAACCATTAAATGCAAGACATTACAAACATACCTGAATTACATCATATTTAATTATTGTTTGCACTTTATTAGGTTGATACTATGTATAGAATTGATAAATTAACTGATTCAATTTTCTTTTAGTACATTGACACTTTGAATGATATGGTATGGAAATACAACATTGTCACAATAGACAGACTGGTTCTGTGTTTGGTAAGTGTATATCTTTGTTTGGTGTGTATAGAAACACTCTGTTCCTTACAACTGTACAAATGTTATTTGAAATGTATCTATGTATAAGGAGTGTAGAAACATTTTGTTCTGTTGAGTGATTCTATGTTTGGTGTATGTAAAATCCATTGGTCCTTGGAATGAATCTATGTTTCATAAAAGTAGAAACATTATGTTTCATTCTGTTCTATGTTTGGTGAATGTAAAAACCCATGGTTTTTTCCAATTAACATATGTTTAGTGATTACAAAAACCCACAGTTGTTTTGAATAATCTGTGTTTGGTAACAGTAGAAACATTCTGTTCCATTCTATTTTTGGTGAATGTAATATACACATACATTCCCTGCAATGAATTTGTATTTAAACATCATGTTCTTTGCAATAGGTCTATACTTATACAACATATAATTTTACTTTTATTATTTGTAGCCAAATCACTTTAAATGTGTGTAGATTTTAGTTTGTTGATTTTTCAGCCAATTGCTAAACTTGCTTTTCAAATGCTTTTTTTCTAGTACCGGTTACGTGTCATAAATGAGATATCCTACAATATGAAATAATGAATTAAAATGTGTCATCTCTTATCTAAGTGACTGTATAGTGTATAGATTTAAGAGGATTTGACAATCTTGTCTTTTTAATTGCTTTCTAACATATAACAGAAATTTTTATATAAAAAGATAGATCTGTTATTTGAATTATCTCATTTTTACCTTTGTTTCAGGCTTTACGAAACTTTGACGAGAATGAAGCAAGACTTTGTTACTTAATAACTCACATGTTGTTATTGAAACCAAATGAATTCAAAACTAGAGTACATGATTTTGTACGAGAGGTAATAATTTTATTAGTGTTTCTTTTTTATTTGGAAAGGCTTGAGTCTCAGTAGAATTTCATGCATACAAATGTAATAAAAAGGCTTTTCCATTTTACAATTTAAGTCCTATACATATACTTTGCTGCTTACCCTGGGAATAATTACTGGTATTTTTATGAAGTGAATGTAGAATTATTCAACTTTTAATCAGAGTTAGAATTTACTCAACAGGAGAATGGCCTGGATATATATCACAAAAATTTGATAATAAAGATAAAAAGAACATATATTTGTTTGTTTAGAGACTAATAAGGTTGTACATTAATATATTGAATATTTAGTTAAGAAAAAGGTATAGGTTTTCTTCAGAATAGAATAGAAATTTAAAATGTTGATTTTCTATCTGTTTTAGAATTCTCCAGAACATTGGTTACAGAGTAACTGGCATGAGAAACACATGACCTTTCATAGGGTGAGTCAGCCTGTCTTAACTGGCATGAGAAACATATGACCTTTCATAGGGTGAGTCAGCTTGTCTTAACTGGCATGAGAAACACATGACCTTTCATAGGGTGAGTCAGCTTGTCTTAACTGGCATGAGAAACACATGACCTTTCATTGGGTGAGTCAGCTTGTCTTAACTGGCATGAGAAACACATGACCTTTCATAGGGTGAGTCAGCTTGTCTTAACTGGCATGAGAAACACATGACCTTTCATAGGGTGAGTCAGCTTGTCTTAACTGGCATGAGAAACACATGACCTTTCATAGGGTGAGTCAGCTTGTCTTAACTGGCATGAGAAACACATGACCTTTCATTGGGTGAGTCAGCTTGTCTTAACTGGCATGAGAAACACATGACCTTTCATAGGGTGAGTCAGCTTGTCTTAACTGGCATGAGAAACACATGACCTTTCATAGGGTGAGTCAGCTTGTCTTAACTGGCATGAGAAACACATGACCTTTCATAGGGTGAGTCAGCTTGTCTTAACTGGCATGAGAAACACATGACCTTTCATTGGGTGAGTCAGCTTGTCTTAACTGGCATGAGAAACACATGACCTTTCATAGGGTGAGTCAGCTTGTCTTAACTGGCATGAGAAACACATGACCTTTCATAGGGTGAGTCAGCTTGTCTTAACTGGCATGAGAAACATATGACCTTTCATAGGGTGAGTCAGCTTGTCTTAACTGGCATGAGAAACACATGACCTTTCATAGGGTGAGTCAGCTTGTCTTGGTGGTCAGGGGTATATGTTACTGCAGGCTTTACATATTGCATTTATAAATTTTTTGAAATATCAATTTGTGTTCATGTTAGAGAATGGTAGATTTTAGTCAACATTGGCATTTTCCTTAAAGTAATTATGAAGAAATGAAAGAATCAAAATATGTTGGTTTCACAAATGTGTCTGATTGATTGAACCCATCAATATTCCCCCTAATTACTATTCAACTGTCAATAACTAATTTCTTTATATAATAATAATAATAATAATAATACTAATTTATTTTATTAAAGTGTCACTTACTTGTCTACAGATTTTTATACAGATTATATAATATACATTGCACAATTATAAAATAAGACAAATACCCAGCCTAGATAAGCTTATGAGACACTATATACACTGTTGAAAAGTAATAATTTTCTTATTAATTATTTACTGGGAACGTAATTTATCAATGAAATTCTAAGTCATTTCATATTGAGATCTTGTTATGATTTATACAATAAAAACATTTTCTGCTTAATATTGAATAGAGAATTAATAAGTATGTTCATACATGTAAATATAAATCTTATTACAGAAATATCCTGAGAAGTTTTACTATGAAGGAATACAAGATCTGAATAGTCCTATTCAGCACCAGTATTTACCAGTCTACTTTGGAAATGTCTGTCTTAGATTCATTCCAGTAAGATTCTAATAGTGTTTCTGTTTCTTGTCTTGATTCCTTTTGCAGATATGCATATTATAATACAAATTGTAACAATATAATAGGGATATATTCATACCAAAATCTGCTATCATTAAATATATATTCTTTCATTTAATAAAATCTTTCAGATTACATCTTAGTTATACAAAACATTAGAGCTTTTGAGGTGAAACAACCATCACGTTTTAATAAGAAGAGATACAATCTAATATATGTGTACATTCTCAGGACTTTTATGGGGAGTTAAAACATTTCTTTTTTATTGTTGTAATGTTTGATGATATAAAGAATCCTTGTCCCGCCATTTCAGCTTTCAAAAAATGCCTTCAGTGAAAATTTAAGTTTAATAAATGAAATAGCGCATTTAAAAAGAAAAGAAAAAGGTAAATAGCTAATTACCTTAATTTTGATTCTTTCTTTTTATAGGTATTAGATATACTGCTTCACAGAATTATAGAACAGCCATCGTTGTCTAATTTAGCAGAGAAGATTTTAGAAAGTTTGGGTATATTATACAAGTTCCATGGTAAGTTTAGACTGCATTCTTAATAAAGATGCTGAAAAAAATAGCTAAGATTGTGTAGAATTCATTTATAATGTGTGGGAAAAGAAATTATATGCACAATAATTTCTTTTTTATATAGTGAAAAATTGTAATGGTTGGAATTTTCAAAATCCATGGATTAAGGATGAAATTAGTTAAGAATTGAATGAAAGTTTTGTAAATATTAAGCAGTGTGAATGCAAGTGAGTTTGCCTATTATACAAAAAGCAATAATGAAATAGACTTTAGCTCTAAAAAATAAATATGTTTACTGTAAACTGTGAGCAATCAGACATTTAAAGTACACATTGTAATAAGTTGATGCGTGCTGGTCAATTTGCATTGTATGTATGATATGGTTGATCTGCAACCATATGTAATACATGTATTATATAATTCAAATGCAAAATGTTTTAAAAATTCCATTTTTTCTTTTAATTTTGAAACATATTACTTTTATTACATAAAGTATTCCTAAATGAATATAGTAAAAAAAGATAAATCATTGTTCTAAAATTGTTTTACAGTAAGGGCTGTTTCAGATTTGATTCTAAAGGGGCATAGGAGGCAAACAAATAAATGGTTGGTTGCATTTTCAATCAAATTTTGTAAAAAATTATATATAAGATGAATATTTTATATTATGGCTGGAGTTTGGTCTTTTATTATTCATTTAACATATAATCACAAGGAGTTTCTTCCCTTATATTCAACTTATTTTTGTTATGTTTTTCTCTTTGATCTATATATGGTCACTTCGGTAGAGATTGTAATTATTATCAAAAATGTCTAATAAACATCTTATTACAGTATAGGACAAAATCAAATTAACATACAAAAGAACTTTTTTCAACATTCAAATGGATATTTTAATACCTTTTGTAGTAAAGAAGTATCAGGAAAATAACCATTTGTAGAAATAAATTCAGGATGTTGTTATGGTGTAATTGAATAAATTGGTATGAGTGGGAACCTCCACTCTACACCATGCATATTCAGTTATACCATGTACATGTATATATTTGAAACTTCATCAACACATGTTGGTGTATATTACACAATTAGGATACTTATTTGTTTTTCAGATCATCCAATTACATATGTGTACAATACACTTCACTATTATCATAAAATATTGTCACAGAGAGCAGGACTCAAAAGACGACTCGTTCATTCTGTAATGCGTAAGTGGGCATTTTAGTTAATATTTGGTGTATTAAGCAGATTGTATTTCTGAAATATGGAAAGATATCTAAGATCATTGATCAAAGATTTAATTTATGTTAAAGATATTTGAATTATTGCTTTTTATTAATGATATCATTATATGCACAATAAATCTTTAATTTATGAAATCAGCTTTTAATGTTTTTATGTTGAAAAAAATGCCACATTTGGCCGCACTGTCATTGTGTACTTCAATGAACTATTACCATTCAGAACATATCTCATCTCAGAACACATGGTAAACAGAGATGAATACTGAAGTTATGTCAAAATAATATGTTCTTACTGTTGTTAGCCAACAAGTCATGTCATGCTGGTGTATTTTTACTGGGAATATTAGTTCAGAATAAAGATTTTGTCATCTTTGGTATAAAAATATCAAAATATGCTTATTAATCTTCATTCAGGTCAACTAGTTTCTAAGTTGAACACAAGAGGAATTTGAAATTGAATGAAATAATTTTAGGTCACCATTAGAATAACAAAATTACTTAATCTTCTTAAATATTTGAAATGATTTATTGATATTATATGACATGAAATCTTAATTATAGATGCTTACCAAGACATAAGACCTGGTAACTGGTTCTTGTCAGAGGACTACCAACAGTTCATCAAGAGTGATAGTTTAGAATGGGATCCAGACTTGGAGTATTATATCAGATTGATTGGAAGACTGGTAGACAGTATCCTTCATATTATAATAAAATATATTACTGATTCTAGATAAACTTTAACTGAACTTAGATGCAATCATTCAATTCTTATCATGAAATTTTGCAGCTATAGGGCACAACACTAATTTTTTTTGATAAAAAATTTCAGGCCTGATAGTTATTTCACATGCCTTTGTGAGTGAGCGTGTGACTTAGCATGCAGACTGTATTTTATAATTCATGGGGTAAAATATTTTGTGGATGTTGTGTTGATAGGTTAACCAAAAAGGAGAAGGTATCATTGGTGCCAATTTAGTCCTTAAATCAAATACTGAAAAGACAATAAATTCAATCTTGATTACCGGTATTTCACTTGAACGCTTAAAAATGATATTAAGCAAAATCTTCACACAAAAAGAAATTGTTAAAACAGTAAGTGTATATTGGGTTCATTCATCAACTGGCAAATAAATGTTTTGGACAATGTATGAGCTCCAAGTTAATTTAGCAAAAAATGTGTACAATTAGCTCTTTTTTGCTTGCTAAGTACCAGTCTGCTTAAGAATCAGGCATTGGTTAAAACATAACAAACAATAACCAGATCAAGTTTACATCAATTTAAGTTCAAAAATGTAAAATGATGCACAAATACATGTACATCATTTGTTTTGTTTTCCTGTTCTTGTATTATATATTATAATGTGGTTAAAATGCACCAGATTTCAAACCTACTGGACTACATGATCCACACATATACACATATATTATATTTTTTTCATTTTCCTGGAAAAATTATGTTATGATCATTGAACATGAATAAATGTAATTGTTATTTGTTGGTTTTAAAGCCAGCAATTATCCTTAACCTTGACCTAGCTATCAATGGGAATTCCCCGTTTCCCACATGTGATTGGAGATTTAATGAGTTCCCTAGTCCTGCAGCCCATGCATTGTATGTTACCTGTGTAGAAATGATGGCTTTACCTGTACCAGGTGACAAAGTTGGTAGATGTCTCTTAGATGTGGTCTTAAAAAGGTAAAGATTTATAATATTTTTTTACAGTACTGGGGTTGATACATGTTTATGTATTGGAAATTATCATATTTGATTTCTCTGTCAGAAATGTTTTAAAGCAATTTACAGCTTCAGGCATGTCTAATGACCTTGAATACCATGTAGAATAGTCCCAATACAATTCTTCAACTTCAAATTATTTGTAAGAAGAAATAGTGATTCTCTCCACAAGAAGAGAAGGAATACATTTCAAGGTCAATATCATATTAATATTTGGAGCTGAAAAGGATTTTCTTTGTATTGCTTTTGTTTATTTAGCATTTAATAAAATAATTTTATCAAGCTAAATTTGTGTATTGTGTTGATTACAGTTCTATGTCAATATATCTCTAGCCAGTCAACACTGAGGTTTTGAGTTTGAATCTTGCACAAGATAGGTCTACTCGACTCCAATCTGAATTGACTAGGATTGTCGGTTTTCCTACCAAAGGTCAGTGGTTTTCTCCAAGCACTCCAGCTTCCTCCACTAATATAAAATTACTGCTCTAAATAGCACTATAGTGTTGAAAGTGGTGTTAAAAATCAATCAATCAATCAATCGATGTGAGTAGTTGATATGGAGGTTATGAAATAATTATGACAAAATAGAATTTGAAAAAATACAATACAAAATTACTGTTTATACATTTTTCTTTCAGTTGTTCACATTTACCTAGAAATAAAGTAGTGTCGTGGATGAATGCTGTTGGTCTTGTTATGACAGCATTACCTGTAAGTATATTAGATTTTTATATAAAAAAGGAATAGGTATAAATTTGAGAATTGTCAATAATAGTACTGGATTTACCTGCAGTTTTATATTATATTTAATCTCTTAAAACAAAATCAGGTTTTCATGACTATTTATTGTTGATAAAAAGAGTATCTTATATTTTTCTCTGGTTCTATAGTTATGACACATATGTCTTTTTTGATGCCATATTTACACTTTATATATACTAGAAGAATTTCTTTAAAAAAATTCTTAAAAAGCAAAATAACTTCTACATAAGTTATACCCAACTTTAGTGTATCAAGTTTTATACATTTTTATTGGGTGATGAAATATCTCAATTCAGAAAAAAATACAAATGTAAAAGTGTGTTTCATCCCCCATTGCAAATGCATTACGATATATGCATGGCTGATTTTTAAAAAACATAAAAGTTAGTTCTCTCTTACAAAATCTCAAGTAAGTGCCTTATATGACATGGGCTTTGATGAAAATAATGTCTACATATTTTCTCAGGCTGTGTCATATTTTTGGAGATAATAATCTACTTTTAAAAATGATCATATTTTTTCCCTAAGAAAGTACACTGGACGCTAGGCGAACAACAATTAATCAATCTATTTATTTTCAAAGTGTAAAAGCACATAATAAGTAGTTAAGTTGCTTAAAAAACTTCAAAGAACTTATCAATAAACATGGGAAACTCAAGTTATTAGACTTTAAAGAGGAAAACTATTATTTGTTTAACATTTCAATAGGATACATATTGGCATGCATTGAACAACAAGATATATGAAGTAATCAACTCTAAAACCTTAGCTTCACCTGGTGGCTGTCAACCATTCCAGATATTTAACTTCACTGTGAGTCATGGACAGATTGCAGAACAGTACAGCAGTTATGTTTTGGCTATTTGTCATGCTGTGTGGCATCATGCTGGGATTGGCCAGTTATCACAATTACCTATGTAAGTATCATTATTGGGTCCTGTAGTGGCTATCTGTCATGCTGTGTGGCATCATGCTGGGATTGGCCAGTTATCACAATTACCTATGTAAGTATCATTATTGGGTCCTGTAGTGGCTATCTGTCATGCTGTGTGGCATCATGCTGGGATTGGCCAGTTATCACAATTACCTTTGTAAGTATCATTATTGGGTCCTGTAGTGGCTAACTGTCATGCTGTGTGGCATCATGCTGGGATTGGCCAGTTATCACAATTACCTATGTAAGTATCTTTATTGGGTCCTGTAGTGGCTATCTGTCATGCTGTGTGGCATCATGCTAGGATTGGCCAGTTATCACAATTACCTATGTAAGTATCATTATTGGGTCCTGTAGTGGCTATCTGTCATGCTGTGTGGCATCATGCTGGGATTGGCCAGTTATCACAATTACCTATGTAAGTATCATTATTGGGTCCTGTAGTGGCTATCTGTCATGCTGTGTGGCATCATGCTGGGATTGGCCAGTTATCACAATTACCTATGTAAGTATCATTATTGGGTCCTGTAGTGGCTATCTGTCATGCTGTGTGGCATCATGCTGGGATTGGCCAGTTATCACAATTACCTTTGTAAGTATCATTATTGGGTCCTGTAGTGGCTAACTGTCATGCTATGTGGCATCATGCTGGGATTGGCCAGTTATCACAATTACCTGTGTAAGTATCTTTATTGGGTCCTGTAGTGGCTATCTGTCATGCTGTGTGGCATCATGCTAGGATTGGCCAGTTATCACAATTACCTTTGTAAGTATCATTATTGGGTCCTGTAGTGGCTATCTGTCATGCTGTGTGGCATCATGCTGGGATTGGCCAGTTATCACAATTACCTATGTAAGTATCATTATTGGGTCCTGTAGTGGCTATCTGTCATGCTGTGTGGCATCATGCTGGGATTGGCCAGTTATCAAAATTACGTTTGTAAGTATTATTGTGTCATGTAGTGGCTATCTGTCATGCTGTGTGGCATCATGCTGGTAATGACCAGTTATTTCTCAGTTACCTATGTAAGTATCATCATTATGTTCAGTAGTGGCTATATGTTATGATGTGTGGCATCATGCTAGGGTTGGTCACAATTACAAGTTTCCTGTACTGTTAGTAGAATACACCTTATCACTATTTGAAAATCTGTTCTGGTTGACCTGAGAATCTGCCCCACTTGAACTATTGATGTCAGATAACAATCACTTTTCCAATGTGGAGTCAAATATTTTGTATTATGACGTCATAATTTTACGATAACCTTTGTTATGTCCAGTAATGGCGGACAAATAGTTATAAGATGATTGTGTCCTGTATGCGCTATTTGGGATTGTATGGCATCATGCTAAAGTGAGGCAATTATCTTTTGTAGCAACAAGAACGTTAGATTTATTAATATAATTCGTGTTTGCAGTTAAGTAAAAGACTATTGTAATGTTTACCTTTGTCAGTCATTAGCTATGACAAAAATTTATGCCCCACTTAGGGCCATTATGTTCTTCTGTCTGTAAGTTTGTTCTTTAATCCTTCTTTCTGTTCGTCCTTTCGCCTGTCTGTTTTGCCTTAGATTAAAATTTTGGTCAAGGTAGTTTTTGATAAAGTTGTGAAGTCCAATCAACTTGAAACTTATTACACCTTCCAGATGATATGATCTTTCTACTTTTAATGCCAAATTGAGTTTTGACCCCAATTTCATGGTTCAACTGAACATAGAAAATGGTAGTGCAGGTTGGGCATCCATAAACTATGGACACATTCTTGTTTAGACAAATTTTGATACACAAACATGTTATATTTTGATACACAAACATGTATCTTTGTAACATTAATGTGTATAGTAAATTTTCTTATATAATTACAATAAATTGTTCTATTTTATTGCCACAGATTTTTGAGAGAGACGTTAAAGCCTTCTGTGAAGACTGAAGAACAGTTGTTGTTTATCTTCCATTTATTTGGACCATTTCTACAGAGATTACATTCAGAGAAAACCAAGTGCTTGATGGAGGTAAGTCACTCCAAACTTTTAGTATTTCAATTCTGTATAAAGTCCTATATAGTCCGCAGTTGTGTCTATTATATGCACGCTTTTTAACCCTTCAAAATCATTTAATTTTTTTTTTTTATTTTTTTTTGAATTGTAAAAAGAAAAAAGTCAAGTTCACTGTAAAACCTTTCATAGGGAACATTTAGAGTCAATTTCTTAATGCATGCAGAGTAAGAGTTTGGTTGACTTGTGTGCCTTGCTTGTTTTGTTTGAATTAATGTTTGCTCAAGCATTTGTAATTAAGATTTTTTAAAACATAAACATTTAAATGGTAGAGCTTTTACCAAGTAGTTGACATTTGTTGATTTAAGGAAAATTATTAATTAAAGATCCCCTTTTGAAAGCAATGTATGTCTAATACATGTCTGCTGTTGTCTTCTCTATGGTCAGGTTGTTGTCTCTTTGACACACTCCCCATTTCCATACTCAATTTAATTACTAATATATTAAAAGAAATATTTGGAAAGTCTATAGTTGTATATATTATACATTCCCTCATCATTTTTGAAGTAGAAATCGTGTATTAAAACTTATTTGAAGAACTTAACAAATAATTGTAAATTTATTAATAGAAAAACTACTTATTCTACTCCCTGCTTAATATGAAAATGCATATTTTTAATTACAGATTGTGATAGAGTTTTATGAAATATTAGTGAACGTAGACCGACACTGTGAGCATCTACGATATGTGGATCCAATTTCTGATTTTCTGTATCCTTTTGACTCATTTATATTTTTGTGCTATATGTCCAGTGACAAATATTACATGCATATTCAGGTCAAGAACTAATTAGATAATTAATCAGTTAGGTAGACTCTGTAAAGTGGGTTGATAGAGGTGCAGGATAAGACATATGCACAGCCATCAGGGGTGGATCCAGCCATTTTAAAAAGGGGTGGTTCCCAACCCAGAGTAAAGGGGGGGTTCCAGCTATATGCTCCCATTCAAATGCATTGATCGGCCAAAAAAAATGGGGGGTTCCAACCCCCGGAAACCCCCCTCTGGATCCGCGCCTGGCCATTCTAAAAAGAGGTAACGATGAGAAGAGGCCAAACTATTGCTGTGCAATAGGTTGGCCATGGACCCTTAAAAGTTTTCCTAGGGTTTGTTTACATGCATAGTGCATAAAATATGCCACCACTGGGCGAAATTTTATCACCCCTAATGTGACTGAACTTAGCTGCATATTTATATTTTGCACATCCTAAAAGTTAATCCCTTAGCATTAAATAGAAAAAAGTACATGTGCCATGATTTGTATATCTGCTAATTTATTAATTGTTAAAAGCAGCAAGGTTTTGGACAATAGATATAGGAAGATGTGGTATGAGTGCCAATGAAACAACTCTATCCAAATAACAATTTATAAAAGTAAACCATTATAGGTCAAGGTACGACCTTCAGTTGGCTTATCAGTGCAGATCATGATTATTACAGAATTTATGACCCATCAAAACAGAAATTATATGGAAAATTGCATTATTATAAAGTGATCTCATGCCTACATTTCTTCCCCAAAATATAATTTTAATTATTGCCATTAAGGTTGAAATATGTGCATCGGTGGGTGACATTAGAAAGCTGTTCTTTCTATAAAAATATTAAGATATGTTTAAAAAGTATTTTCATTCTTATTTTCCCTTTCTGAATAAAATTTCTTATTATTATATATAAGTAATACATTTGGGAGAATAATACTCAGGAGCCTCTGGCCTTTGTTAGTCTTGTATTATTTTTAATTTTTAGTTTCTTGTGTACAATTTGGAAATTAGTATGGCGTTCATTATCACTGAACTAGCATATATTTGTTATGGGGCCAGCTGAAGGACGCCTTCGGGTGCTGGAATTTCTCGCTACATTGAAGACCTGTTGGTGACCTTCTGCTGTTGTTTTTTTCTATGGTCGGGTTGTTGTCTCTTTGGCATAATCCCCATTTCCATTCTCAATTTTATTTACATGAATTATAAAGTAGTATAAATATAAGCAGACACTGTATTATTCCTTAACAGCTATTAGATATCATGTTAAATACATGTTTATTGGTGATCTGGTCAAGAATGAAGTAGAGAAGTTCATTCGTACTCTCAGACCAGCATTACAATTACGATTACGCTTCATCTCTCACATTAACATACCAGAGGAGGCTCTTACTCCATTGGCTCCTCCCATGTCAACTTAATGGAATATCCAAATACTAAAATATCTGAATCCTGACAACTCTCTGTAATTCAAATTAGCTAATATGAGATTATACTGAACTTTGATCTGTTATCAGTATCTATAAAAAGAGGAAAGTAGAAAATAATGATTTTTGGTCTGGTGAAAAGACTAGTATTAAACATAGATTTATGTTACAAAAATATATGGAAAAGTGGAAAGTAGAAAACCAAGATTTTTGATCAAGAGAAAAGACAAGTACTAAACATTGAAAAGACGAGTCAAACTGTGTCTGCTGGCAGTTATATACATCAGTGTTGATGTCCTATTTGGTCACAATATAACAAAAAATGTGTAATTGTAGGATTACACCAGAACTTATAAAATTCCTATCTTGGCTTTACACCACCTTGCTTTTGATATGTAACTATTTAAGCAAAAGTAATTGAATGTAAATTCTTTAATTTGATACATATATTTGATTTTTTTTTTACATTGTACATGTACATGTTTCTCACATTCATAATTTGAAATTTGTATATACATATTTACCATGTTTACCATGTTAATACATTAATTATTTGTTATTCATTTATTGTCTCATTTCATACATCATCTACTTACAATTGATTTTGATCATTTTTTCTTAGAATATTTACATTTTTGAGTATGTACTTAATACATTTATTTACATTTTCTACTTTGGGAGGATTTCCCTATATTATATTGGTGCAATTATGTGTTCATTTTTTGCTATGATCATGTGTAATGTTGTGAGCTGTAATGTTATTCATGCAGAAATAAATAAACTATTTCAAATGTCTTTAATGCATGTTTTATACTTATATTCTCTTATTCTTTCACTAAAATAATGATAACATAGCACAATAAGCTTACCAGGTTTTCTGACACACTAAAAAAAATGTTATTGAACTGTATTAGTATAAATAGCAAATTTGCCTCAGCTACTTCTGTGCAATGACTTGAGAACAGTTCAACTAATATTTTTCAAATTGAAATATGTTATTACTGATTAAAAGAATGGAGTTCAATACAGATTGATGATTCTCGCCTTTGCCTCATTGAAGATATATGCAATAACTTGAGAACTCTTGATTCAATCCTATTAAAATTTTAACGTTGTTTCTCATGAAAAAATTAAGGTTGAGTGTGTGTTTGGTGATTTTTCACTTATATCCGTCAGTGATTTTTGATTGATTGGAAATTGCTGATTAGGATGAAGAAAGATGGATTTAGTACTCACAAAATTAATTAGCAACTCCAAGTCCATGTGCTTTTCTTGTGTAAGGAAAGTAATCAGTGTTTACCACAGATATGTTTATGTTTTGTCTTTTTGGTGTTAATATAAGACCTATGTCTGTCAGTTTTGTACTGGTTATACAACACTTCAAATAGGAATTTATGTTTCGTGTACTGTTATAGCTGCCAAAGACAAAATATTGACTAGTTTGAGTTTTTGTTGTTCCCTTCCTTTGCTATAACTTTTCAACATTCCTTTGGTAAGTGAATTACACTTACTGACTTAAAATTATATACTACCGGATTTTTTGTGACTATCCAAATTAAATCACGTTTTCTCAAAGCCTCATGTCTGTGCTGCTTTTGACTTGCCTGTGACAAATTCAGAATGTGAGGTATATACAGACCAGGGCCAGTTCCTTGTTTAAAATTTGGTATCTATAATATAGAAGGTGTTTCTGGCTGCAATAAGTCTATTGCCCTTGACTTCATTTTCATGGTTAAGCTTTCAAAACTAAATTATTTTGTCAACTGATTTTTTTCCACTTATAAGTAATAGAACAACTCTACTTGACATAAAGTCATTGTGCAAGGTTTTTTGTCAGATTGGGTACATATGACCTTGACCTAGGTCAGTTTCTAAGATACTACATTGTATAAGCGTCCTTTCTGATGAATGTCTGCCCAGCACAGTTATCTGACCTTGACACCATTTTCATGTTTCATTGATTAACATTAAATTTTTTTGATTAGACAGGTCATTCAGATACCAAAAGCAAAGAGTCAGCTCTATTTAAGGAATGACTGTAATATTTTTTCTGTCTATGAAGGAATAACATAAAAAATTTGGTGCATACTAACTAACGCGTGTAGCGGGTTATTTAACAATGTGCACCACATTTTTAGCTCACCTGGCCCAAAGGGCGAAGTGAGCTTTTCTCATCACTTTGCGTCCGTCGTTAGCTTTTACAAAAATCTTCTCTGAAACTACTGGGCCAAACTAAACCAAACTTGGCCACAATCATCATTGTTTAAACTAGAGGCTCTAAAGAGTCTGTGTCGCTCACCTTGGTCTATGTGAATATTAAACAATGGACACAGATGGATTCATGACAAAATTGTGTTTTGGTGATGGTGATGTGTTTGTAGATCTTACTTTACTAAACATTCTTGCTGCTTAAAATTATCTCTATCTATAACAGTACTTTCTGTGGAAAATGTTATTGAAAATCTTCAAATTTTAAGAAAATTGTTAAAAATTGACTATGAAGGGCAATACCTCCTTAGGGGGTCAATTGACTATTTTGGTCATACTGACTTATTTTTAGTTCTTACTTTGCTGTACATTATTGCTGTTTACAGTTTATCTCTATCTATAATAATATTCAAGATAATAACAAAAAAACAGCAAAATTTCCTCAAAATTACCAATTCAGGGGCAGCAACCTAACAACCAATTATCCGATTCATCTGAAAATTCCAGGGCAGATAGATTGTGATCAATAATTTTACTTCCTGTCAGATTTGCTCTTAATGCTTTGGTTATTGAGTTATAAGCCAAAAACTGCATTTTACCCCCATGTTCTATTTTTAGCCATGGCGGCCATCTTGGTTTGTTGGCCGAGTTACCGGACACATTTTTTTAACTAGATACCCCAATGATGATTATGGCTAATTTTGGTTAAATTTGGCCCAGTAGTTTCAGAGGAGAAGATTTTTCTAAAAAATTACTAAGATTTACGAAAAAATGGTTAAAAATTGATTATAAAGCGCAATAACTCCTAAAGTGGTCAACTGACCATTTTGGTCATGTTGACTTATTTGTAGATCTTACTTTGCTGAACATTATTGCTGTTTACAGTTTCTCTCTATCTATAATAATATTCAAGATAATAACCAAAAATGACAAAATTTCTTTAAAAATTACCAATTGGGGGACGGCAACCCAACAACCAGTTGTCCAATTCATCTGAAAATTTCAGGGCAGATAGATATTAACTTGATAAACAATTTAAATGCTTGTCAGATTTGCTTTAAATGCTTTGACTTCAAAGTTATAAGCCAAAATCTACATTTTACCCCTTTGTTCTATTTTTAGCCATGAAAAAATTAGTCATAATAAATTCCATTTTAAACCGTAGAAAACCATGAAAGAATGTTGATGACGTCACGATCACATGACTAAATTATGTCTATGGACTCATAACAAAATAACGTCAGCCAATTAGAAGATGTGTTACATCCAAAATTAAATTATTTGGTGTTTGCAATGATTGTAAGGTGTACATGTCCATCTGGCAGGGTTCATCTAACAATGACCTCTTGTTCATAGATTATTGATAATATTGAGTGTATATACCTATAGTAGAACCTTGATCTCAATGACTTTCTGCATACTGGGGATTTCTTTATTTTCGTGGGTACCAATTTTCCTGGATTACGAAAAACTTGCCTTTTTTTGGGATATGTGATTTCATTGTTTTGCCATATCTGCATATAACCTGATAGTAAATTTGAATTCATGGTTCCCTGGATCCACGAAAAACCACAACAATTAGTATCGAATGAAAAGGTGTATGTGCACTGTTAGTATTGTATACACGTATAGAAGAACAAAAATCATCCAATTCATTTTTAATGCTTAAAAATTTCAATAAAAGTATTTGCATAGTACAGTACATGTACAACAAAATAACACATGAATGTAACAATGGCAAATCAAGTGTAACATATATATAACTAATACTGAAAGCAGTATAATATAAATTAAGTTAATATAAATACTTTTTTTACCAAAAAACAATTGTGAAGAGAAATAAAATTATAAAATGTATTCTTTGCTTCACAAATGGATTTGTGTATGTGCTTAACATAATAAGTATGCAACAATTACATTACAATAAAGGCATGTGAATACTACAACATAATACAATACATGTAAAAATCTAGAAAAAAAATCTCTAACAAAAGTTTAGACTGTAACAAAGTATCACATTTAAATAGTTTATTAAACAATGGACGGAATAGACATAATATCAAAAAGGGTATAACTTGCAAAAATACAACTAACTGTTACACAGATATAATTTTCATCAAAAATACATTTCTAAAAGAAATGACATGACAGCTTTATTCTAACAACCTTTCATTAGTCATGCTAAAACTATTCACCATTTGAACAGTTGGAATAGATGAATTAAAACTGAAACTTTGAAAAACATTTTTGTTTCAATTGTTATTTTGAAAGGACAAGACAAAGCAATTATATAGTATGCATAGTAACATTGATGTAAATGACTAAAAACATATGAAACAAGTAAAACTGTGAGCTACTGCTCACTGATGATACCCCGGACGAAATATTCAGTGGGTAAACAGAAGTTGTTGCGTGATGAATCTGAAAACCCACCACACGGTATAAAGTTACAAACCCTGAAACCCTGACTTATATAAACCCTGAAACAAAATTTCAGAAATCCTTGTACAGTGGTTCGTAAGAAGATAAGAAAAATGTGACGAAAGTTTTACTTGACTATCATGTGTAAAATGATACAAGTGTTCGGTAAACAGGAAGTTGCTGAGTGATGAATCTGAAAACGTATCACACAGTACTACTTACTTATATAAACTCTGAAACCAAATTTTAGAAATCCTTGTATTGTAGTTCCAAAGAAAAATGTGATGAAAATTTGCAACTTGGCTATAAAATGCAATGAAAATATTCATGGGACGGACAGACAGAGGTAAAACAGTATATCTCCCCCTTTTTTTTAAAGCAGGGGTATAAAAAAGATATATTTGTAGGACCCTTAAGTACGATTGTACACTAAAGTGCGATGGTCTAGGCAAAAGTACGATGGTGTCTCAAGCTAAAGTGCAATAGTTGTTTGTTTGCTTAAGTACAATGGTAAATCACGCTAAAGTGCGATGGACCAATGAGATAAGGTTCCAGGGCTTTAAGAAACATTACAGAACATTTAATGTAAAAATGGTTCTTAGCAAAATTTAGTATTATAAGGTATACCATATGTGATAGGCATTATAATTTTATATTAGTCTTGAGTGAATGATTCTAAAAGATTGTAAATAATTACAAATACAAAATTTGATTATTGTCAGAATATGTAACATCTTTTGGTTAAGGTTTTAATTTAAATGAGAGAGAAAGGCGATGTTTGTCGAGCTAAATTTTCTCTTGTTTTGTAGCGACTACACATCCATGTTATATTTTCCTGCAATGTTCAAACTAATGTTTTAGCCGACAATTAATATTTTACGCATCAAAATGTGTACCATTATTTTGCCCACGTTACTTTTCAATAAAAGCGACAACATTTTAACGGGAACAGAAAAATAAACTCTAACATAAACAATGATTCAAATGCATCTGTTCGCTTCCAATAAAAGCAGGATACAGGATATCTATTTGAATACTACTTGTATCTATAGGGCCTATGGTAAAACGGTCAACTGCAGGATACAAGTTCTTCTTTAAGCTACTGAAATAAAACATCTTTCCTTTAACTCACAAAGCACGGTTAGGTTTAAGTTAAATAAGTCATTGACATTTGGTTGAAAAGTTCTTAATCAAATATTTTTAATTTGTCTTCCAGCATGTTAATTTTTAGTTTGTATAAACGACTGTTAACGTCATATTTCAACTACCTTTCTTACGTCTATACTTTCGCAGACCATCAGACTTTAGCGTATGGAGGCATCGCACTTTAGCGCAGACCATCCGTTTTAGCATGACCATTGTACTTTAGCGTCCCCATCGCACTTTAGAGTCCTACATACCTATAATGCATTAAAAGTACAAAACATACTTTTTCAGATCAATATGAAATACATCATAAAATATCAGCACAATTTTACATATATAATTATATGTCCGTATTTATCAACTTTAATGACAAAAACTTCAACTAACTCTAAGTGACTTTCTACTCCGGGCTCAGAATGAAGGAATCCTTGTGTTCAAAATTTATACTTTCAGAATTTTGCTTGTTACATAAAAACTTGTGTCTCTACCTGGTCTGACATCTATGCATCAAAAACTTTGGAATAATTTAAAATTAAAAATTTAAGTATCTTTACACTAACTTGTAAACTATTTTTGATAAAATTAATGAAAAGAACAGTCATTTTGGTTTTGAATTTCTTAGGTAATATCTAGTTGTAGATTTCCAATTAAGGTTAGAAGTTTGAGTTTCAGCAAGTAGTTGACTATTGTACAACTAGTTTTAGGTATATCAATGTATATGAATGCAGTTAACCTTAAGAAACATTAAGTCAAAACAAGCTTTGTATTATGGACACTATTGAGAATAAACCCTTGCTGAGTTTGTTTTAAATTTCAACTCCAAATTTGAAAGCTGAGCTTCCAATATTATTAGATTGTCTATGCAGTATTTGTAAGCTCTTCAAAATGGTTTAAAGTCCAGAGGTTTTAAAATATGCATGTTGATGATTGAAATCAACATTTGTTTGAGGTTGTACATAATTGTTGATTTTTTTAGCCATAATACATAATATGATTGTCTGTTGGTTACTTGGCAGTACAATGTAATAATGACTGTATCATCCTCATTCATGTTCTGTTGAAGTGTAATTTGACACAATTATTTTTACATCCATTAAGCCTTGGTTAATTATTTTGGAATAATAAATAGCCAATCTGTCAGTCAACAGGACCACCATTCACTTGTTGAGCTAGAATAGTAAAAGTTATTATGCAATTTATAATCATACTTCAAAGATGTTTGTTGAGTATTCCATTATTTTTATTGCAGACAACAATCTCCTGGTGTAGTGAAATGATTGTATATGTTTCAGTGAAACTTATCCTTCATGACTGAACATACTCTCCATGACAATGTTACACCAGAACACAGTAATATTTAAAAAATCAAAACAAACTTTTTATCTTCCATTCTCCTGATTTTAGCCTAAAAAATATTCATAGCAGAGCTGATCACTTTTTTTGTTGAGTCTGTGAAATTTATTTCGTGAAAGCAAGACAAAAAGATGAAAGATTCTGTTGTTAGTGGGTTCAACATTTAGGTTCAGTCCTTGGATAAGGTTTTTTTAGACATCAAAAACTTTTTCAAACCTAGACGGAATGCTATGAAATTTGGACAGAATCTTAATGACGACCAAAATACAGTAACCAGAGCAACATTTTGCATATATTTATTTTTATTTTTTGGTATATAACTGATAAATGAACTTTTATTTTACAGTTAACATTCAGATTTAGTCAGAGGTTATGTTTTTTTTTAACACCAATAATTTTGTGAAATCAAAAGTAGTTTAATATGATAATAGTCTATTGTATATTAAATGATTATAATCTTCCTACATTATAACCATACTCACGTTTTGTACATAAGAGTGTGTTGCCATGAGAACATGAAAGATCAACAGCTATAAACGGATCTTCTCCAATAAATATTATTTTACCAGGTTCAGTTGTATTTTCTTCTGTCCTTCCTAGGCGACCTCTTGAACTCTTTCCCCACGAATAAACATCCTTTTCTAAAAAAAATGTATAATTATTTATACTTTGTGAATCAGCCCTGTGTCATAATATGTTTAGTAATATATATCTTCACTTTAATATTGAACAATTAAATTTTGATAATAGTAATTAAAAGCTATGCTGATTTTAATCATTATAATACATTATGTATTTTCAACAAATACTAATTTTAGACCAGAGTGCACATGCTGAAATGTCTCGCTTGCTTTACTGACAATTGGTTTTATGTTGACAGTCTTAAACATAAGTTTTACTAAGAGCAATACTGTACATAAACTGATCATTCTTTAAGATCTATGACAATATAAGGTCAAGGTCAGATGATACCTGTCAGATAAGCATGAATGTTTATCTGTTACATATTTGTTTTTCGTTCATTTTTTGTTCCTAAATTAGGCCGCTAGTTTTCTCGTTTAAATTGTTTAAAGTTGTCATTTCGGGGCCTTTTATAGCTGACTATGCAGTATGAGCTTTGCTCATTGTTGAAGGCTGTACAGTGGCCTATAGTTGTTAATTTCTGTGTCATTTTGGTCTCTTGTGGAGAGTTGTCTCACTGACAATCATACCACATCTTTTTTTATATTTAAATCTTACAATCATTCCATGCAACAAATATAGTTCATCCATTGCTTATATTACTTGGAAAAAAGACAAAAAATCAAATTCTGAACATTAAGCAATGAACCATGAAAATTATGTCACAGTCAGATGACAGGCTTGACAGACATGTACACCTTACAACCATTCCATATACCAAATACAGTTGACCTACTGCACATAGTACATGAAGAACAGACCAAAACACAAAAACATAACATTGATCAATGAGCCATGAAAATGAGGTCAAGGTCAGATGAAACCTGCCAGACTGACATGTACACATTACAATCATTTCATAACCAAATATAGTTCACTTACTTCTTATAATATTTGAGTAATCATGTAATTTTAACCTTGATCACTGATTCATGAAATGAGGTAGAGGTCAGGTGAACTCTATCTGTCAGACATGTATCTAGGTTGCAAGGATCTCATATACCAAATATAGCTATACTTAAAAATGTACTAAAAAATGACAATTTCAAGTGAACTATAAAAATAAGATCAAAGACAATGGACATATATTTGAAGTAATCTTTGTTACATAAGGATTTTTCATACAAAATACGAAGCATCCAGGTCTTTTACCTTCTGAAATATTAAGCTTTATACATATAGAGTAAATATAGGGACGTGCGGTTTGTACTATTGATTTGATACAAACACTGAAGCTAGTATTTCTTTATCTCCTTACATTCAAATTTTAAACAATTTAAAGCAAATAACTTTTGAATTACAAATTCATGTACAACATACACTGATAACTCTAAATTCAAGATGATGTAAAAAGATAAGCTATTGTACCCAATGATGAAATACTTACCATCTACAACAGCTACTGTGAAAATATCACCACATGCGACTGCAGTAACATTCTGACTGTCTAAAGTTCTCAATGGTTGTGGTTGACGACTATTACCATGACTACTGTTACCAAGCTGTCCAAACTGGTTGGATCCAAACATATAACATTTGCCATCAGCTAGAAAAAAATTAGTTTATAATGAATAAAGTCTAAAAACTGATTGATTAAACATGTATTTTTGGAAAAATACTTTATCTTGCTATTCAGTAATTATCACAATAATTCTTTATCCTGTTATTCAGTTATTATTACAATAATTCTTTTAAAAGGAGGCTAACTAGTCAGAAATCGTAACTTGATGTTTAATCACATGCTCACAAACTATTTAAAACTTTGTTAATTACATAATAGCAGTAGAATATTCATTAAAAGAAGATTAGACATATACCAATTTCACATTATTAACATTGGACATATTCAATGAACAACAGAAGAGGTTCATGAAATAACTGAAAATTACCATTCTATTCTTAATTAATAATACAACATATTCATATGCTCTCAGGAAGTTGAATATTAGTATAAATAAATTATAACAATACCTGTGACAGCAGCAGAATGAGATGTTCCCATGGCAACTTGTTTAACATGTAAATTGATAAGAGGGTATGAAGCTACAGGTGAAAATGAATGAACTTCTTCTATAACCTTCATTGTTGAACCATCAGGGGAGATCACGTCCAAGGCTAATTTATTATATCTGATAAAAGATAATATTAATATGTAAGGTATACAATGAAACAATTCCTTCTTTTTTTACAAATATTTGGTTATATCATACTTTAGTACTGATATTCTCCTGTTTATCTATTGAACATCTGGATCCCAACTGGGAGTTGAGGTGTATTTTGTACTGTGACATCAATAATATTGAAAGAGAACTTTCAAATAAGAATTTAGCAATAGTTCCAGCAAAATCATTGTAGCTTTCAAGGTGATACTAAAAACTTTTTGTGGGCTGGGTCACTCAAGGAAATAGTTATTCCTGGTGTCTCACATGTTTCTTTCAGTGTTGATACTCTTTCTTTTTAATGAATGACCTATATGCTGAACACGCAAGCCATCCACTCAAGGTCAAAATTAATGTTGTATGAATGCAGAATTGAATGAGTTGAAATATTGATTTGCAAGCAATTATACATCGTGATGTGTCTTTAAAGGTTGAACAATTGATAAAAAATGACTGCATATATCAAAAAATTATTTCTGATTTTGGGTTTTATTAATGTTGAAACAAAGAACAATATATTTTAATTACTTATCTGATTTGTAGCTTATGTCCCTTTAAGGGGAGACTTTTAAAATTATTTTACCTATTACTTCCACAACACAATAATTTATTATCATGAGTTAGAATCATGGAACAATCCACACCACAACAGACTTTAGAAGGTTGGAAATGTTCTGGTATCGGTACAGGCATTGGGGAGGCATGTGAGTCTTGAGTTCCAAGTCCTAATCTTCCATTATCGCCCCTACCCCAGGAAAATACTTCATGTTCATTGGTCACTGCAATTACATGTGAAGCGCCACAGGAAATCTGTGTTACTTCACATCCTAATAATGCTTCTACAATTTTAGCCTGAAAAAAATCATCAAAACTTTAACCAACTCGAAAACACATGTAACAATGTATAAGAATTTAAACACACTGCTAATTTTTAACCTTTTTTATTCTCAATTTTGATGAAAAAACTCTGGTCACCGATTTCAAAAGAATACAACTTTTTGCCATGCCACCTATGAAACATTGTCAGTTTGTGGTAAAACATTTGTATAAACTATTTCTTTGTCCTTTTTATCTAATATCAACAAACAGCTGTATAATTTGAATATATATTTTATTTTCTGTTTAACATACAAACTTACCTGCGCTACATCATTATGGTTACCGTGACCCAGACATCCGTTAGCACCACTACCAAAAGTCATCAATATTCCTCTATCTGTAATACAGGTTAGATATATATGTGTAAAGCATAGGTAGTGATTAATTGATGCATACAGCCCATGTTAATGTTTTATAACTATGTTTTATCAACATATTTGTAAACCTCAGATCTATGTACGACCTCAAATCTGTGTCCGTTTCTCAAATCTATGCCCGATCGTGACGTCAATCGCTAATCTATGTCCGTAAAAAATGATTCGACCTCAAATCTGTGGCCGATTTTTAATCATGACGTCATTCGCAAATCTATGTCCTTAAAAAAATAATTCGACCTCAAATATGTGGCCGATTTTTAATTGTGACGTTTTTCTCAAATTTATGTCCGTTATAAAAGAAAAGTCTTTAAAACTATGTAATGTTTAATTCTTTTTTAGCAATGCGCCAATTTATGCCTGTCTAATAATTTCGGCCTTATAGTTTTTTTTTATTAAGTCATTTTCCATAGGTCAATATTAATTTGTTGGTATGTGTTTTACATGTGTGTACAAGAGCTCAAGTATCAGTAAATCTTTCGTTCTTATGTTGTACTGCTTAACCACTGTCCCAGATTAGGGTGAGGGTTTTGATCCCGCCAACATGTTTAACCCCGCCACATTATTTATGTATGTGCATGTCCCAAGTCAGGAGCCTGTAATTCAGTGGTTGTCATTTGTTCATGTGTTACATTTTTGTTCATTTTTTTTACATAAATGAGGCCGTTAGTTTTCTCGTTTGAATTGTTTTACATGTCTTATCCATGTATCTGCCTAGTCTTAAAAATTGAAACAACTTCAGCCAAGTTTACATTTGTAAATTCTTTGCCGTTGTCACTCTGTAATATTCTTGGCGGACCATACATATATACATATTTTAAAGTTAGTTCTGCTACATCTTTTGCAAATTTTCCTTTTAATGGGCCACCAAATGCCAAGCGAGAAAAGCAATCTACTATGTTGCAAATGTAGTTGTAACCTCGGACTGGTGGCATTTTCTTTAAGTCTATTTGCCAACGACTGTTAGCATAAGTTGCAGGAATTGGGCGCCTTAAAACTGTTGTTTTGGGAATTTCTACTGCATTGTTACAGCCCTGGCAGTTTACGTTTAATTTAAATAGTACCTTGATGCTTTCTCTAACGACAGGAAATACTGTACTTCTTAAACAGTCATAAATTGCCTCATATTTTCTATGGTCTTTCATGTGGTTTTTGTTAATTATCTGAATTAATTGCTCTTTGTCTAAACATTTTCTATGATTGCTATTTAAGTCTTGAGATTTTTTTGTAGATACATTTAGATTCTTGATCATAAAAGTAAAGCGACAAAAACTTTTTTACCATTCTGTCAGAAAACGGTACTTTCAATTCGTCAACAATTTTCTTTGCTCCCCAATTTTGATGTTCTTCTTTGGCCTTTGCAATCTGTACAATGTACGGCATATCCGCCCAAAACGATTCTGGATTTGGATCCTTTGAAATACCTTTTTTGCGCTTATTAGATATAGTGTATCCTTCATTTGGAATAGTGTCCTGCTCCGCCATTATTCCTTTTTTGCAATGACGTCATATACTTTATGACGTTTTGTTATGTTTTACGTCGATGAAAGGACATAAATTGGAGCCAAAAATGGCCATAGATTTGGGTAAATAAAGGACATAGATTTGAGACAATACAGGACATAGATTTGGAACATCTTTGACGCAATATTAAAAAAGGACATAGATTTGGGGAAAGGACATAGATTTGAGGCCGGACATAGATTTGAGGCTTACATATTTAAATAGGATTTTTAAAATGTCACAGTACCCTGAATCATAAACATGCATTCAATAAGGGAGAAACAGTTGTTGTAGGAAAATAGAACTGTGAAAGTGAAGCCATCAAAATTCAAACTTGATCTGTGTTTTTAAAATAAGCATTGTTTATACATTTCATAACATTTGGTTGAGACAAACATAAGTTAGAGAATACAAACTAATTTCATGAAGTACATACAGATGATTGTAAAACGTAATGCCCAATATGCTACAATGGGAGCATAATTAAACATAATGCCCAATATGCTATAATGGGAGCATAATTAAACATAATGCCCAATATGCTATAATGGGAGCATAATTAAACATAATGCCCAATATGCTATAATGGGAGCATAATAAAACATAATGCCCAATATGCTATAATGGGAGCATAATTAAACATAATGCCCAATATGCTATAATGGGAGCATAATTAAACATAATGCCCAATATGCTACAATGGGAGCATAATAAAACATAATTCCCAATATGCTATAATGGGAGCATAATTAAACATAATGCCCAATATGCTACAATGGGAGCATAATTAAACATAATGCCCAATATGCTACCCAATATGCTATAATGGGAGCATAATTAAACATAATTCCCAATATGCTATAATGGGAGCATAATTAAACATAATGCCCAATATGCTATAATGGGAGCATAATTAAACATAATGCCCAATATGCTATAATGGGAGCATAATTAAACATAATGCCCAATATGCTATAATGGGAGCATAATAAAACATAATGCCCAATATGCTATAATGGGAGCATAATTAAACATAATGCCCAATATGCTATAATGGGAGCATAATTAAACATAATGCCCAATATGCTACAATGGGAGCATAATAAAACATAATTCCCAATATGCTATAATGGGAGCATAATTAAACATAATGCCCAATATGCTACAATGGGAGCATAATTAAACATAATGCCCAATATGCTACCCAATATGCTATAATGGGAGCATAATTAAACATAATTCCCAATATGCTATAATGGGAGCATAATAAAACATAATGCCCAATATGCTATAATGGGAGCATAATTAAACATAATGCCCAATATGCTACAATGGGAGCATAATTAAACATAATGCCCAATATGCTATAATGGGAGCATAATTAAACATAATTCCCAATATGCTATAATGGGAGCATAATAAAACATAATTCCCAATATGCTACAATGGGAGCATAATAAAACATAATGCTCAATATGCTACAATGGGAGCATAATTAAACATAATGCCCAATATGCTATAATGGGAGCATAATTAAACATAATGTCCAATATGCTATAATGGGAGCATAATAAAACATAATTCCCAATATGCTATAATGGGAGCATAATTAAACATAATGCCCAATATGCTATAATGGGAGCATAATTAAACATAATGCCCAATATGCTATAATGGGAGCATAATTAAACATAATTCCCAATATGCTATAATGGGAGCATAATAAAACATAATGCCCAATATGCTATAATGGGAGCATAATTAAACATAATTCCCAATATGCTATAATGGGAGCATAATAAAACATAATTCCCAATAAGCTATAATGGGAGCATAATTAAACATAATTCCCAATATGCTATAATGGGAGCATAATAAAAAATATTTCCAAACCTATTTCTAAAATCTTGTTTAGCAAATTTCATGTCATTAATTTCCCATAATAATTATTGTCCTTACCAGTGAGACATGCAGTATGAAAGTCCCCACATGCCACATGCTGTATGTTGACTGCTGATTGACCCTCTAGATAACGTGGTATAAAGGTTGGAGCAGGAATGTCTGTGGCACCAGGTATTAGTGTTTCTGTTCCTGCTACTGAAGATGACTGTCATGGCAGAACATAATCAATTTTGTATTACAATGTATTGTTATAATTATTGCCTGGGATAGGTACATTATTTTGTTGCATCATTGTAATATGGATCATTTATATTTCTGAAAAACATTGTTTTTTTTCATGAAAATATTTAATAAATTAAACTGTATTTACCAGAGTTACTCTCCATTATACCTAACAGATAAAGAATGTACAAAATGTATGAAAGTTAGAGAATTTTATCCCTTTTCAAAGTATTTCTGGGGTTAAAAGTACTAACCTCCCAGACAATGAGTCGGCCATTTTTAGTTACTCCAGCTTTCTGAGTTCTACCACTTGAGGCCTGTATAAGTTGTGTATCTGTAGAAGGTAGCCCCATCTTTACTGGTCTACCAATACCACTTCCCCAATAAAATACTGAACTTAATGTTGTTGGTTTGGTGGATATAGATTCTAAAAATAAATTTCACTCATTACTTATTTAATTTGGAGTTGAAAGATCAATTAATGTAGTTAAAACAATATAGTGTCTCAGTTCCATATCAAATTTCTGACCATTGAAGCAATACAAGATGTTTTCTCCTTTTGATGTTACTCTCCCAACCACTTTAAATAATATGAGGTATTATGGGTAATTAAGTCTATATTTAATCTCAGAAATCACATATACAAAAAACATGTCAATTCTTTGGTAAATAGATATACCACAATGAACTTTATGCTTAAGTAAGATTAAAATTTTTCTTCTAAATTTGATAGACATGATTATTTAAGGTAATCTTTTGCCATTCTTGTTTTCTAGATATTAAAACAGATAAGGTATTTAATAGAATGGTTAAATAATCGGTTCATTCCCTCTATTCCCACTTTTTATAAATCTGGTAAGAAAAGGTAAAATTTCATGTGGGAATAGAAGGAAAACTTGTGCAAACAAAGGATTATACTGTACAAACATTTTTTAATCAACTGTTAATTGACCAGTGTTTTTTTTTTATTAGAACAGGTAATAAGTTATTTTTGCATCAGTATGATATATTTTTTTTTAAAACAAAATAAATAAAAACAGATATCCTTATTTCTTAAATTTGGAACTTTGAACATGAAATCTCCAATAGAAACTGGAAGATGGCAAAACATAGAAAGAGAAAACAGAAAATGTGTATTGTGTAATTCAGATGCCATTGGTGATGAATACCATTACATTTTTAATTGTTCAGCTTTCGATAATTGTAGAAAACAATGTATTGCATTTTACAATAGAAATAGAACAAACACATTGAAGTTTTATGACTTAACGAATTCCCCAAAATGTACAGAACTGAACTAACTTTGTAAACTTATTAAGGAGATCAATAACAAATTGAACTTTTCTGGGTGAACAATTGTGAATGCCTCTATCTACTTTCGTACATCATTTATTTATGTAATTGTATGGAAATATGTATAATTATCTCTATACCTTTCTGTAATTTGGTTTGTGAGAATAAAGATATATATATATAAGATTATACTTGGTTACAATATTATATATATCATGATTTATTAGTAAAGCAGACAATTTTTTAAAGTTACAAATTCAAAAATTTTAAAATAAATCTGACTCCAATCTATTTATCATAATTTTTCTTTATTTTTAAGTACAAATTCAAAAGTTTAAAAACAAATCTAACTCCAATCTATTTATCATAATTTTTCTCTATTTTTAAGTATTTATTTGATGAAAAAAGAAACATATTACAAATAAACAAGGTATTATACCTAAACAGTGTACCAAATATGTTATGCTTTAAAAAAAATACAGGTAAATCTTAAGTGAAATTCTAATTAACCCTGATTGTTATAAAAACAAATTATTTATCAAAACATCTATTGTTATTTGCAAGTGGGAATAGAAGGAATAGTATTTTTAAAAAGTGGGAATAGGAGGAAGACACCTCAAATATGATGGCTGCCTTCAGATGCCCACTGAATCAGTGTTGATATAGCATAAAGAACAGGTAATAAAACCTCAATCTCTCAAACAAATAATGTGAACTTACCCCTAGAGGTATGACTTCCTCTTATAGACATTCTATTGAACGGAGAGGAGGACGGCATTGGTCGATTAATTCTAAAACAAAACAAATTTATTATTCTATTTTACTTTTTTCAATCAAAAAAGTGACAATGAACAGGGGCGGATCCAGGAATTTATTAGGGGGTGGTCACCTTTTGAAATCTTAAATTAAAATTCAATTTTTTTATTGGTATCATGAAAATAGTTACAACTATAGAAGACAAAAGTTACACATTATTTATAAAATTGATTCCAATTTCATTTTTCTTGGATGCCTGCTTGCAAACATGTCAACTATAACATCAAGTTCTAACTCTAAATTGTAATGCACGTGCATCAGTGCAAGTCCATTTAGTCGGTCCTGGCCCATTGTTGCACGTAAAAATGTTTTCAGTAACCCGAGCTCACTATTCGAACGCTCACAGTCACAACTTGTTACACTCATTGTGCAAAGAATTTTGAGAACAACACGCTCATGTAATACTCGAGAACATTAAACCGTTTCTTGATTTTTATCACTCTGACTTGCCTAGTCCATTTGAAATTTCATCGGAAGTAGATAGGTAGTTGCATTTCTGGAAACATACCACAGATACATTACCAAAGTCAGCTGCTGAAACCATTAAAAAATGCAACAAACTTGATTATCCCAATATATATGCAATTCTCAAAATTGTTTGCACAATGAGTGTAACAAGTTGTGAATGTGAGCGTTCGAACATTTAATGTTTATTTATGTGACTTTAAAACTTTAAAACTATTTTTGAATTTTGGTATTACAGTAAAAAAATATTATTGGTCGAGAAAAGTTATTATACAAACTTTAAAAATTTAGATAAACGTAATGTAAAAAAAGTATAAATTACCTGCTAAAAACATCTAAGATTGAGGACTGTCTCTTCATTTTTACACCTTAACATCAAAGAAATCGACCAAGTAATTAGCGATTGTTGATTACATGTTCATTGTATAAACATACCTGTCAAGGTACATGTATTTAGCCTTGAGGTAAGTAATGACAACTTTATGACTGGTGATTACGATAGACAAATTGATTTGATCGACGAATTTATTTTTTTCAAAATGTTCAAGGGGCACCATTTTTTGGTACATGGTGCACCATTTTTGCAAACCCGGGGGGTGGTCACCGGCACCGGATGACCACCCCCTGGATCCGCCTCTGATGAATATCAAAACTTCTTGTCATGACATAAAGTTTTTGTACACAATTCAAAACGTCATATATTTATACTGGAATCCTGTTTTTCATCATGAATATTTTTTTCAAAATAAGATAACTAAGTTGCTAAATATAACAGAATAGAAAAAACAAACCTTGTGCAGTTTATTTTCCCCATGTCTGTATGCAGATACATTAATGCATTTATAACTATGGGCTGAGCCATTATTTGGTTTATTGTTGGTCTTTTATTTGGATCTAAGTGTAGCATGCTTAGGATAAGGCTTTTTAATTCATCGCTGTAATTGACAGATATTGGTGCAAATGTACCTCTCATGATCTTCATTACCAAGGCTGGCAAATTCTAAAAGAATATAAATGTATATTCATTTACGGAGTATGTATATGTATAATAAATCAATTAGGAGTTACACACATCAAAACAGATTATTTTTCATTGTGTTTATCTTTCTTAATTTGTGAAAATCTTAAATGAATTGAAAAAATGTATACATTTTGCAAAAACTGTATTTCATTCTGACTGTTTTATCATTTTGCAAAAAGACTTTTGCAAGACATTGCTAATGTAATGATATAAAGTTTGATTATTGTTTGTTACAATCACATTGATAAAATAAAAATAGTGTAATAGTACATACAGCAGCTTCAAATGCTCTTTTGAGACTGGCTAGCTCATATAAAACACATCCTAGAGCCCATATATCACTCTTTTGATTATATCTTAATTTACATGTTAAGGTTGTATTATTACTGTAAGACATTATGTTAGATCATAATTTTTTTACATTCACAATTATACCACTATAAAGCCAAAAATTAATATAGAAAAATCTCAAAAACTAAATAGATTAAACACACCCCTGTTATTTGATTATTATAATTTAACAAACCCATAAAAGACAAACAGAGGAAGAATTTAATGATGATTATTAAAGTTCATGGGATTAAACGAACAAGATAACCAGATTTTTTATAAATTTTGAAAAATATATTTCATAACTTTAATACAGCAATAAATCTTAAAATCATTTTAATCACAACGGTGGTTGTTACTTGGAACTGAATCTTTTTTAAATTTCTAAAAAGGATCAAATAAATTAAAATATAAACTCAGAATTGTCAAATAATCAATGCCCAATAGAAAAAAAAATCTCTCACTGTGAGTCACAGGAATATTAAATAAAAACTGAGATTTATAGTTAAAAGATATTCTTTAGAAACTGGTATGTTGTGGCACATATGCCACTCATCATTTGACAAATCACAGTTAAATCATCAGCCTAAATTCATGTAAATTTAAAAAGAGATCTAATAGTCCAATCTATCAGTTCAGGAATAATCCCAAATAATTTTTGTTAAAGGATACGGTTTCCCTTCACAAAGTTCTGGTGAAATATAGCATGGTGTTCCAACAACCTAAAATAAGCAAATAATATAATATATGTTACTATTAGACTGTATCTGGTAAGTTAATGTACATTCAAACATATCAATTAATAAAAAGATCAATTAATTCATTTAAAATCAGTTCAAATAAATGTAAACTGGCCATCCTTACATATCCAAATAAATCATACATAATATAAAATCCTTCACACTTAAATTGCCCAAATAAAAAAGTTGTGTAAATTACTGTCATACACTGTTGACGGAGATTTGTCTAATCTGTGTGTAATTTCAATACATGAAGTACAAATGTTCATTTGTACATGTATAATACAAATGCTTAATTTTACTATTTGTTAAGAACTTTACATTATATATACATGTACTTACAGTGTAAGCTTTACTTTTACTGCTTAAAACTTTAGATATGCCAAAATCTCCAATTTTTACTACTTCTTTTCTTTTGTCAAGTAATATATTCTGTGTTTTCAAGTCTCTATGCAAGATCTGTTTGGAGTGTACATGTTGCAAAGAAAGCAACATCTGTGCAAAGTATTTCAAAATTTCCTAAAAAAAAAAATGTTTTTGTAAAATAAAAAACAGCATACATCAATCACAGTTTGAATGTTTCAAAGTATTCTGCAAATAATGTAATAACCAATTTACACAATAAAATGTAAAAAGTTTGTAAGTGTTCCACGGAACCCAACGTCTCACCTACTTTTGCTGTTAATCGCAGGCTTAACAAAAACGAGGAAAAAAATAATAAAATCATTCCTATAGATACTATCTTTTGATTGTAAAAAGCTGCTGTGGAAGTTTGGTACAAATCGAGGATAGTTTATGAATATAATAGATGTTTTAAAAACTTTAACTGCAGACTGTATGTAATGTTAACTGGAGGAAAACTAAGTCCATTTATAAGTAAAATAGGGAAAAACAGATATAAAATTTTAACAAAATTTCCTTATAGATACTTGCTCTTGATCATAAACTAGGTTCTGTGTAAGTTTGGTACAAATCCAGGATAGTTTAAGAGAGTTATTAAAAATTTTAAAAACTTTAACCACAGAGTGAATGTTATGTTTCCTGGCAGAAAAACTAAGTCCATTTATAAGTAAAATACGGAAAAACAGGATTATTTTTTTTGACAAAATTTACTTCTGGATACTATCTTATGATCATAAACAAGCTACTGTCCAAGTGTTGTTGATATCCAGGATAGTTGCAGAAAGTTATTAAAATTTCAAAAACTTAAACCACAGAGTGAATATTTTTGGATGCCGCCGCCATCAGAATGTAGGATTGCTATGTCTTGCTTTTTTGACAAAATTCGAAGGCTCAACAAAAACTGTAGATATACAGAATTACAATTATATCAATCAAAGTTTCTTTCATATGTTGTTATCTCCAAGCATTTCATGAACTTATTGTTAACATTGTCTAACATTGTCTAACATTGTCTTATGTATATATATTTTTTTACTACAGAAGTGTAGTTTTATTATGAATACTATACAGTTTCAACTTTAATTTGGGAGAAAAAGACAACATTAACAATAAATTTGATAAAATATATAAGAATACTATACATTTATTGGATTTTTATGTGGTTATAATACAACACATTTATAACCAATTTTAGACAATATTTTTTTTTAAACAATAAAGAAAGTTGAAAATTACATTTTTGGTAAATTGTTTGAGTGTACATTCTTTTTTGGAAGTGGTGAGTGTCTTCCTTATTTGCAAACAAGATGTTTCATCACTGTCCTTGATAAACTTTCACTTTCACATACATGTGTACATGTACATGAATGATGATGTATGAGCTTAATGTTTTACCAGTTACAAATTCCCATTTAATTAGTGTGAATGAATTTCAACATATAATTCATGTAATTATAAAATTGGTATAAATCTATCTTCAAGTTACAATGTATATATATTCAAGTGACATTTTATTCATCAATATTTCTCAAAATAAAATGACTAAATTTAATATTTTTGTAGAGTTACCTCTTCTTCTAAAAGAATACCATTTCTTTGCTGTAAAACATCCATCAGTGTACCACCTTTTTCAAAAAAAAAACATTTTAGTTATAACTTTTTTAATCAGAATGCTCAGTAACAATTGTTGAAAAAAAAATGTTTTTACTTTCTGATCATTGCTGATACAGCAAAGACTATAGATTTTTTTAAAAGAAATCAGAAGTTGTGCCCTATGAAACTACTTTATGTAACTTCAAAATTAACAACGTTCCACTTTATAAAACTAGAAAATTATACCTAGCATTTATCATTTAATTTCAGACTCACATTTTATAAAATGTTTTGCATCCTTACACATAGTAAATCAAAGATCATTTCACATTAATTGACTATGTTAATGCAATATAATGATTTGTGATCACAAAGTCAATAGAAGAACTACTCAGACCATTCAGCCACAGAGGGCCTAATTTTCAAAGTAATTACCTTGAGCATATTCCATTACTATCATTAAGGCTTTATCTTCTAGGAAGTTTTCAAAATATTTTATAATATTTGGATGTGACAACATGGACAGAACTTTGCTTTCGTTTAATGCTGCCTGTCTCTCTTCTTTGGTCATTTGTTCAACAGGAATCTGCTTAATAATTACTAACTTTTTATCTGCTAGTCTCCTGCACAGGTGAACAGTTCTGTATTAATAAGACAAGAGGAATAAATTGTGATAAAGCAGAAAAAAAGTGAAATGTATGAAGAAAATAGCCACTGATCGAAAAAGGTACCTGTACCAAGTCAGGAGCCTGGATTTCAGTGTTTGTTTGTTGCTGTGTTACATATTTGTTTTATTGTTTATTATTTTGTACATAAATAAAGCTGTTCGTTTTTTCGTTTGAATTGTTTTACACATACAATTGTCATTTTGGGGGCTTTTATATCTGACTATGCAGTATCTGGTTTGCTCATTGTTGAAGGGTGTATGGTGACCTATAAATTTTAATTTCTGTGTCATTTGGTCTATTCTAGACAGTTGTTTCATTGGCAATCATAAGGTGCCACATCTTAATTCTTTTTTTTTTTTTTTAAATAAATACATTTTGTATCAAGATTAACGATGATTAAGATTGTCTCTAATAAACAACTCTACAGTTTTTTTTATTACAGATATGAACTCTATTGGTAAATGTACACAAGAAAATAAAAATAAAAATTGGGATAACTGTTTTAGATTTTCAATTATTAGGTATTGAAATTGACAGCATGCATACATGTAGTCCAAGATTACACTGACGTCCAACAGCTGTTTTGCCAGACAAGCTGGGGCCGTGTGACCCACTACCCCAGCTTGTCTGGCAAAACAGCTGTTGGACATCATCCCAGCTTGTCTGGCAAAACAGCCGTTGGACGTCAGAGTAATCTCGGACTAGCATACATGCACATGATGATGGATATGATGTGTCAAAAATCATAAAAATCGTCAATTATATGACATTAACAGGATTTTCTAATTTATTATTCAAAAGTTTAAACATGTAAAATAACAAATTTACGACCAAGGATGGAAGAAAATGAAAACGACTCAATCTCTCAGAATTTTTCACAGGCACTTGTTTCAATCCATGGTCAAATGATGAGAATGTCGTCTATAATATGTATTGTCAACCTTCTCATGGATAGAAACAAGTGCCTGTGGAATATTGTTGTAAATGTTGGAATCTATCCCCACCCTTGATTTACACACTGTCATGACTGTGGCAAACCCTGGAACACTCAACAGTATTCAAAAATGAATTTATTTTCTACACAAAACAAGCCAATTTCAAACTGGAATATATCGAGATGAAAATCTTGAAGGTATATATTCATCCGTATATAATATTTAAAAAAAAAATATGGAAAAATCAATGGCCAGGTTCACTTGAAACTCTTCAATCGACTTCAGATTTAATAGATTATCACGTGAACGCACTAGAGTTGATATTCGGAACAACTCTAAGTAACTCTAGGGTAAGGCCCTGACCAAGCATAAAAAATAAAATATTCTCATTGGTTTGACGTCATTCAAGAGTTTCTCAAGTTTAACCCTGGCTCGGGGAGGGTTGGAACCAGGGTACGAGGGGTTAACCCGAGTGGTTCAAGTAAAATCGTTTTGTTGAAACCCGAGTAAGTAAAGTTAACTCGAGAGTTTCAAGTGAACTCGGCCTTAGAGATCTTACACATAACACATGCCTCATATTATAAATATTATTTACCCGTAAGCACCTCGACCAACAACTCTCATCTTCTCGTAGTTCTCCATAGGTTTCGAGCCCTATCTAGATCCCCGAAAAATGGAAAATGAGAAAAAAAAAACAAATACTTCAATGTCAAATTAAAACTTTGATTGACGTGATAAAAATTATAAAATTTCAATATCTAAAACATTTCGCTGACCAAGTAAAAATATTATTTTAAAGTCAGTACCGGAATACATTTCCGGTTATTGATTTTGGTTTAAAGTAAAGTAAAGTAAAGTAATCTTTATTTAAAGTCGGGGTTTCATATATACATAATAACAAAGAACATGAGCTCTTAAGAGCTCTTTAACCGACTGATATTAATAAACAAAACATACATGTGATTTTAATTTCCTTCTTTTTTATCTTTCTTATAATTCCAATATTTTTTTAACTTCTATATTCATTAGACGTGCTCTGACTATGGAGGGAATAATCCAATATTCAATCTGAGACTACCGTGCTTTAAAATTGTTATCAAGAGTAAAAAAATAGTCATATTCAGCCGGAATCCTCAATGACTAGCTGTCAGCTGAGACTACTATAGTTATACATTATAAATATTCTTTTACATTTTAACTTATTTTTACTTATTTAATATATTCTTGTTCTTAAACATACTGTATCACAATAACGGTAGTTTATTTATTCTATAATCGCTCAAAATAACTTGAAAAAAGGTCCCAACATAATATATTAGACTATTGTTATTGCAATGTCGTATGAATCTGAGACTACTATAACAGTGTTATAGTAGTCTCAGTATGAATAGAGCAAGAGCATCTTAAATAAGTAACAAAAGTGAAAATATTCAATAATATTTACATAAATAATTTAACAAGAAAAAAGGCAATGGATATAAAAAGGGCCCGGGAGGCCATGCTTTATATTATACCCCAAGTGGCTTTGATTAACTCGTATAAAAAGAAAAAATATTATAATTCCCGCTATTCAGTCTGGTGCCGGATTCTTTTCTTATCTTTTAAGGGTATTGCCAATGGTGCTTCGAATTTTGAGGACTCCCCTCTTCACAACTGGAACTGATTGATATTTCAGAACAATCGTTTTAACTGGATATTCAACGTCTATTATATCAGATACAGAAATAGTATTCTCATATTTGAAAAAGCCAAGGTTTTAATTTGTTTCACTCCTTTTTAAACATAGCAAGAGGTATGAAATCACCGATGAAATGCACTTTGCGATATTATTTGCGGAAATGTAGAATGTTGCATTGAAATTAAATAGGTATTGTTGATAAAAAAAAATATACGCAATAACAAACTTTTATCAGACAAAAATGCAACAGTGAGTTACCAATATAGAATTTTGAAAACAAAGACAAATAAGATGTAATTGAAAAATATAACACTGTTATCATTTCATTATTTTTTTTAATTTCTTAATTTTTCATGTTTTTTGTGTTGTTTATTTTTTTAAGTTTAAGAGTCGGTTCAACAATGGATTGAATTCGTGTTTTACTGCACCTTTTATTCAATGAATCGAGACATTATAAGTAAACGGCAAATGTGACACTGTATTGTGTAAAAGGGCATATATTTAGTAAAATTAAGTTAAATTGCGGTAAGGGCTTTTAAATTATAACACATTCTTGTTAATAATATTACAAATGATCAGTCGGGCAAATTATTTAACTTCTCGGATGTCAACACGTAGTTGTGTCTTTTGTCTTAGAGCTTTAAATATACAAATAAAACTCGTTATTTATTTTAAATTACTGTACCAGCAAAACCAGCAAAATGAGGTAAGAAGGAAAATAAATAAAATTGTTATTTACTTAAAGGAAAACACCAAACCTTCATTTTCTCATAGAATTGGTCAACAGATATTCATTCTTTAAATTAGATTATTCGATTTATTTCTTACAGTGATTTTGCATAAAAATTGATATAATTATACCATTCTTTTTTTTAAATTTAATATAGATTCTCGCTTCAAATATTTTTCACTTTACTTTTCACAAAGTAAGGAGTTGTGAAACTAGAGGCTCTAAAGAGCCTTTGTCGCTCACCTTGGTCTATGTGAATATTAAACAAAGGACGCAGATGGATTCATGACAAAATTGTGTTTTGGTGATGGTGATGTGTTTGTACATCTTACTATCTTACTTTACTGAACATTCTTGCTGCTTACAATTATCTCTATCTATAATGAACTTTGCCCAGTAGTTTCAGAGGAGAAGATTTTTGTAAAAGATAACTAAGATTTACGAAAAATGGTTAAACATTGACTATAAAGGGCTATAACTCCTAAAGGGGTCAACTGACCATTTCGGTCAAGTTGACTTATTTGTAGATCTTACTTTGCCGACATTTATTGCTTGTTACAGTTTATCTCTATCTATAATAATATTCAAGATAATAACAAAAAACAGCAAAATTTCCTTAAAATTACCAATTCAGGGGCAGCAACCCAACAACAGGTTGTCCGATTCATCTGAAAATTTCAGGGCAGATAGATGTTGACCTGATAAACAATTTGAATCCCTGTCAGATTTGCTCTTAATGCTTTGGTTTTTGAGTTAGAAGCAAAAAACTGCATTTAACCCCTATGTTCTATTTTTAGCCATGGCGGCCATCTTGGTTGGTTGGCCGGGCCACCGGACACATTTTTAATACTAGATACTCCAATGATGTTACGGCCAAGTTTGGTTAAATTTGGCCCAGTAGTTTCAGAGGAGAAGATTTTTCTAAAAGATTACTAAGATTTACGAAAAATGGTTAAAAATTGACTATAAAGGGCAATAACTCCCAAAGTGGTCAACTGACTATTTTGGTTATGTTGACTTATTTGTAGAACTTACTTTGCTGAACATTATTGCTGTTTACAGTTTATCTCTATCTATAATAATATTCAAGATAATAACCAAACACAGCAAAATTTCCTTAAAATTACCATTTCAGGGGCAGCAACCCAACAACGGAATAAAATTGAGAATGAAAATGGGGAATGTGCCAAAGAGACAACAACCCGACCAAATAAAAAACAACAGCAGAGGGTCACCAACAGGTCTTCAATGTAGCGAGAAATTCCTGCACCGGAGGCGTCCTTCAGCTGGCCCCTAAACAAATATATACTAGTCCAGTGATAATGAACGCCATACTAATTTCCAAATTGTACACAAGAAACTTAAATTAAAATAATACAAGACTAACAAAGGCCAGAGGCTCCTGACTTGGGACAGGCGCAAAAATGCGGCGGGGTTAAACATGTTTGTGAGATCTCAACCCTCCCCCTATACCTCTAACCAATGTAGAAAAGTAAACGCATAACAATACGCACATTAAAATTCAGTTCAAGAGAAGTCCGAGTCTGATGTCAGAAAATGTAACCAAAGAAAATAAACAAAATGACAATAATACATAAATAACAACAGACTACTAGCAGTTAACTGACATGCCAGCTCCAGACTTCAATTAAACTGACTGAAAGATTATGATTTCATCATATGAACATCAGGCACAATCCTTCCCGTTAGGGGTTTAGTAACATACCATCATAACATATATGAGAAGAACATAACCCGTGTCATGCCAACAACTGTTTTTAGAATAAATGTGTTTAGTTCCGATGCAAAGACCTTATCAGTGACTCAATATTAACGCCAAAATATGCAATCTTTAATGACTTGACAACAGTATCGTAATTATATCCCTTCTTAATAAGTCTATTCAAAGGTTTTGTAAGTTTCTGAGGTGAATACAGACACCTTTGTGCTTTATAAAGAATATTTCCATAAAAAATTGGATGTGAAATACCTGAACGTATTAGAAGTCTGCATGTTGAGCTATATTTACGAATGATGTCTTTATAACGATGATAAAATTTAGTAAATGTTTAGACTAGTTTGTGATATCGAAAACCCTGGTGTAATAATTTTTCAGTTATACATAAATTTCTCTCGTTAAAATCTAAAACATTGTTACATACACGAGCGAATCGTACAAGTTGAGATATATAAACACCGTAAGATGGTGACAAGGGAACGTCACCATCTAAAAACGGATAATTAACGATAGGAAATGAAAAATCATCCCTTTTATCATAAATTTTAGTATTCAGCTTTCCATTAGTGATATAGATATCAAGATCGAGAAAAGGGCAGTGGGAATGTCTGATTCATCTGAAAATGTCAGGGTAGATGGATCTTGACCTGATGAACAATTTAACCCCAATATCAGATTTGCTCTAAATGCTTTGGTTTTTGAGTTATTAGCCAAAAACTGCATTTTACCACTATGTTCTATTTTTAGCTATGGCGGCCATCTTGGTTGGTTGGCCGGGTCATCGGACACATTGTTTAAACTAGATACCACAATGATGATTGTGACCAAGTTTGATTAAATTTAGCCCAGTAGTTTCAGAGGAGAAGATTTTTGTAAAAGTTAACGCAGGACGACGACGACGGACGCCGGACGCCGGACGCCAAGTAATGAGAAAAGCTCACTTGGCCTTTCGGTCAGGTGAGCTAAAAAGGCAGGATGTAAACAACTCAACATCACCTTACATATTTCACCCATGAGAAAAGCTAATACTATGTAGAATACTACTGAAAACCCGGAAAACGTATATTGATCAATTCAAAAGCGAAAACGGTTTAAATCACTTCCATGATCATACTTACAGTATAACAACAATCAACAACAACCACTGGATTAAATGCCCCCACCTTGTCATGCTCCTTGTTTTGGACAGACACATACATAATATAAGAGTCCAAAAATGTTTCTGAGAGTTCAAATATTCACCTAACCCGACACAATGATGTAACATCACCCATCTGACAGAAATGTGCAGCACAACTCAGTTTGGTTTAAGTCCGTTCGTGACGACATTTTTAGCATGCTTCATCTTACAAGTTTTCTTTAACTTCTCTTTTTAGTCGGATTTCAGAACAGAAGTTTCAAAAAGCAGCGTCAGCCCAGTCAACAAATGTTGGGAAAAGAGTCCTCAAAAGTCAAAAGACAAAAGGAAAAAGAGCACCAAGATATAGTTCTAATATTTTTGCAATGTTTGAAGAATCACAGATCCAAGAATTTAAAGAAGCATTCAATATGATTGACCAAAACAGAGACGGGGTGATAGATAAGGAAGATCTTACTGACATGCTGGCATCCTTAGGTAAGAAATCGGGAAATGAAAAACTTTTCTTAATTTCGTACATGTCTTTCGTATTTAAATTTTTATAGAATCATATGTTAAAGAACTGGTTTTAGAGTTAAACTTTCCTTTGTAAGAGTTAACGAAAATATACTTACCATTAGCAACATGACCAGTAGTGGAGCTGGATTTGCCTGCTTTCTCTTTCGGAGCACATGAGATCATCTCCAGTTTTAGTGGGTTTAATGTACTCTTTTTTTTGTTGTTCCTTTTTTTGTATGTCTGTTATTTAATTTTTTTTGTCGTCTTTCGTTTTTTGCCATAAGTGGAGAAATAGCAGCAGCGTAATGATTGACCGAGACGTTGTTGGTCAATCGTTTCCCTTCTATTCTACTTATCTTTCGCCTTTTTTTTTTATAGTGTATATATTTAAATGTTCATCAAAATATGAAATAAAAAAATATATATTTCAGGCAAGAATCCAACAGATAATTATTTGGACGAGATGATGAATTGTGCGCCTGGACCCATCAATTTTACAATGTTCCTTACCATGTTTGGTCAGAAACTCCAAGGAACTGACCCTGAAGAAGTTATAAAGAATGCATTTGCTTGCTTTGATGAGGGAGGCAAAGGTATTTATATGTAGTTTGATCATGTTTGATTTCATGATTGTTTATTAAGATTGAAAGTAAAATCTGAATTATGATTAAAAGTGAACCGTGAATCTCCATTCTACAGCATGCCAAACAGCGACATTAGAATTATTACTAGAAATTTTACAAACCTTTAGTATATAATAACATTATTTAAAATTTTAAATATACTGGTAGTTTCTTCACGGTATGCACTGTACATATACAAGAGTTCTGAATTTCTTGGTTGTTCATGTCGATTATTCTAATTCAGCTTTAACCATTCTCAAAAATACGTAGATTCATTCATTGTAGCTCTTATTATAAAATAAGATGTAAAAAGCGTCACACTTCAATAATAAAACACCAATAAAAGATAAACTTATATCAACCCGAAATATTGCGTTCGTAACATTCTGTTAAACTAACTTTCAACATGCCAAACATTCTTTGTATTTCAAATTGACATATATTTCAGGATACATTCAAGAAGAACGCCTCAGAGAATTACTTACAACAATGGGTGAACGTTTGACGCCAGACGAGGTAAAATATATAGACAAGAGGCTATATTATCAATTATATCATAAGCGTTTTTACAGTGCAGGATGAACGGTACAAATAAATGCAACAGTGGCATACCGCTGTTTAAAAGACATAATTAAAAGAAAACAAATCCGGGTTTAAAATTATAACCGATGAAACATATCAGCTATAAGAGAAAAACATTAAACTGCAAAAAAAAAAAACAAACGCCAAAAAACATAGAAACGAATTAGTTGATAACAAATGCTCTATTCCTGACTTATTTTTTTAAGTAGACGAAGAAGATACGAAAATCTATAACAACTTTATAAAAAAAAATCGCAAACACAAGGAGAAAAAATTGTAATATAGTTCTTAAATAGGGTGCATTCATTGTAAATAAACTCATCATGGATACCAGGTTTTAATTTGTGTGTCGTCTTAAATAGACTCGTCAGTGACTATCAAATGAAAAAAGTTGAAAAATCCAAATAAACCACGAAGAGCATTGAGGACCCAAAATTGCAAAAGATTATTTCAAAGATGTAAAGTTATGTAATACTACAGTTGCAATTTCAACTTGAGCAGTTCACCTGCCAAAAAAAATAATAACTAATAAAGTCTAATTCATCTAATGTATTTTTCTACACAAAAGTATTAGCTTAACATTTAAACAAGACTCTCAAGTAAAACAAACTGGTTTTATCTCGAAAATAATTGGACAAATTGATACAATATTCGGAAACCTATTAAATAACAAACACCATGCTAGGAGCCATTATTATTTTTTATTTTAAAAAATATGCCGGTCACACAGTATAATATGCTACGTTTTTAATTCTTGTTCTAAATTCAGGTTGATGAAATATTAAAAGAGGGACCATGTTCGAGAGGACACTTTGATTATATAGCATTCTCGAGAATACTCAAACATGGGAAGCCTAGTACACAATAAATTAAAAGCACTGAAGATCCATATACAGCAATTAATTATTGAGAAAAAACTAACTGCAATATAGTCAGTAAGACAGTTGACGAAAATGTATGATAGATAGATGATAGGAAGATGTGGTGTGAGTGCATGATATATAATGAAATTCACCATTAAAAACATAAGTGTCTTTGCTTACTTTAAACTCACACAACATGTATTATCAGTTTTCTGCACTCGAAAATAAACATCTATATGTCATTCCTGTTAAGACAAAAAACTAATGTGTATTTCGACAGTTGTATTTTTTCCTGATTTGGTTGATATAATGAGTCTTTTTCTTTGTTACCGAAACACTATTCTTTGACATCTGCTAGTGGAATGAATACCACAGTTTTTTTTTTATTTAAACATCATGACTGGGATGGTGCGGTTTCAATTTCATCTTCACTGCATCTTTGTTAGCGTTAAGAAGTTTTGCTATTCTCTTTGCTGCAATTACTGAATATGCTGCAATGTAAAGACAAACCACTTGAATAAAGAGGACCATAATTGTTTTTTTTTATGTTAATTTCTGCTTGTTTATTTGATCTTTTGAATTTTATTTTAGTTCATATATTTTTGCAAAATTTTCATGCCAGATATAGAAAAAAAGGTAAAATCACAAAAATACCGAACTCAGAGGAAAATTCAAAATGGAAAGTTCCTAATCAAATGGCATAATCTAAAGCTCAAACGCATCAATCGAATGGATAACAACTGTTACGTTCCTAACTTTATACAGTTTTTTCTTATGTAGAAAATGGTGGATTAAATCTGATTTTATAGCTAGCTTAACCTCTCACTTGTACGACAGTCGTATAGAATTCCATTATATTGACAACGATCTGTGAACAAAATAAACGGAGACAATAAGTAAAAATGTCAAAAATGGGAAACAGCAGTCAACATTGTATTATAATCTGTGTCATTATAAAACTATACAAATATTTAACAAAAAGTAACATCACAAAAATACTGAACTCCGAGCAAAATTCAAATCAGAAAGTCTCTAATCAAATGATAAAACACATTAAACGAATGGACTACAACTTTCATATTCCTGACTTGGTACAGGTAATTATTAAGACAGTCGCATCAAATACAATTATAATTACAACGATGCGCGAACAAAACAGGCATAATATGTAAAATTGTCAAAATAGGGGTACATCAGTCATCACTGAACAAAGAAACACAATAAGACAAATAAACAAAGCACAAAAGCAAAAATGAAAGACAAAAATAAAAAATTTACCATAGCACAATAACACATTGACGTTATGTAAAAGTACAGAGCACGTGAAATGGATATCCCAAAAACTAGGCTAACCCGTAAAAGTAATTTTCGAAAAGACAAATACAGGAATATATATATTACACGTTCACCCCTAGTTTATGGTGGGGTTCGTGTTGTTTATTCTTTAGTTTTCTATGTTGTGTTATGTGTACTATTGTTTGTCTGTTTGTCCTTTTCATTTTTAGCCATGGCGTTGTCAGTTTATTGTCGATTTATGAGTTTGACTGTCCCTCTGGTATCTTTCGCCCCTCATTCAGATGATAAACAACGTCAGTACACATAATCTAGAAATGATTTCTAGAAAAACATTATCAAATTTATGTGATTTAATTGTATCATCGTAACAACAACCACATTTTATATTCTAAACATGCTGCTCAAGTTCAATTGAATATTGTTCTTCTGATCAAAACAAGGTCTTACAAGTTGTTAAACATATTCAAAATAGTTTTGTAGCATGCGCTTCTACCCTGATAAAATAGTTGACCAGTATTTTTGCCTACTCATGAAGCTATGTGCTTAGTGAAAAAGTAGCAAATTACACAAAAAACATTAAAAAAATATCATAAACTATTATAATTGCAGATTTCCTAGTAACTTTTTATCAAACATATGGTAAGAAGTACCTGCACCAGACATCTTGGTATCTTTCTTTTCCGCTTTGGATTGTCCAGATTCTAGGTCTCTTTTCACTAAATGTATAAGAACATGAATTTAACCATTACCGAATAGTAAGATGTGAAAAGAGTTTCAAAATACATCTTACAGGAAAAGGGTTTCTTTGTTTGTTTACCCTCGATCCGAATACTTCAAATTCAATTAAGTGGTCCGGGAAAATTTAAATAAAGAGGCAGATGATACCGAAGGAATATTCAAACATATATAGTGAGAAAATGACAACCCCATTGCAAAAAAGAAAACCCAATGAAAAACGTCCGAAAGACAAACAGTCTACTAGTACTAGTATACATATTTTTTAAGGGGCCAGCTGAAGGACGCATACGGGTGCGGGAGTTTCTCGCTACATTGAAGACCCATTGGTGGCCTTCGGCTCTTGTCTGCTCTATGGTTGGGTTGTTGTCGCTTTGACACATTCCCTATTTCCTTTCTCAATTTTACTAAACGCAACATAGAAAAACACGAGCAACATGAACTGCACAAAAAGAACATTTTTATATTTTGTCAAAGAAATATAATTAATGTATTTTCGGTCAACAAATCAAGTCACATTAGTAGATGGTAAATGAAAATAGTAAAAAAGAGAAAGGTAAAATGACACCTAAAAAAAATCTCTACCGCAGCTAAAACAGTTGGTCGTTAGTACAAATATACGATAACTTGATGAAAAGAAATCAATTTCTTCCAATAGAAGATCCAAATTTGATTTTTTTAACAAACGAATAAGTGGGCAACTTACAATACTCACCAATTAAGATGTTGGTGACGAGACATTGGTTTGTCGTTTGTATATGGTATGGCTCATTTTTATAGCTAGTTGTCGTTCCTTCCTCATGTGGTAAGTTACTTTTTGTATCATGGAGATAATTTATTCGACCGCCTTTTTCTTACTTTTGGCTTTTATATGTTATACCCCTTGCCACTTATAGACATATGTTTTTTTTCCTTTAGACTACAAGAAGGAATATAATTCCCTTAAGTTACAAACAAAATAATAAAGTGTAATAAGTATCATACCATTCGCCATTGCATATATTTTCTGCTTTCCTTCTGTCCTTTCCTGAAATATTCTTACACTTTTATTGACCAAAACTATTTGACACATGATTTACTAAGTTTGATATGATGAGATTTTTTTTCTAATTATTATACACATCCGATTCAAAACCAAAGTTGTATTGTATTTTTATAAACAATGTCGCAAATGGATGTATGATGTTCTAATTCTATGTTTTTAGTGATGAACTATCAGGCGGATTACGTTATCGATCTCATCACGTATTCAAATTTATATAGTTATTGACTTTCATTAAAAATTTTCAGTTTGAGCTTCGCTGATGAAAGCAAATACAGTAAAGCGATGCGGACGAACCCAGTTTTATTTTTCATTTTTGTAACCTATATTGCCCTGTGTGTGAACTAATCTATCAATTGTAGATTGGCATCAACTGAAATAATGCCGTAACTACAACTTTCTAACATTTGAATTAATTGGTCTTTATTTTATTGATGTGTTTATTTCGAAAATAATTACTCACATATTGTAATTCTTTCTTTAGTCCCTTGTTTGATTCTTTAAGACCTTTATTTACGCTTACTAGGTAGTAAATCGTCATTCTGAAAGTATGTCCATAAAAAGAAAAATAACAAAAATACTAAACTCCGGGGAAAATTCAAAACGGAAAGTCATTAATAAAATGCCAAAATTAAAAGCTCAAACACACCAAGTCTTATATTCCTGACTTGGTTAGCACACACCTGTTGCCAAGTCCTTGTTTTGTTCTTAAAGTCATATATGCATCTGTGAGAATTCTATAGAAAACAACGAGATATATTTGAACTACTAAATCGGTTTCTTTTCTGTACCCGATGAGCTGTACATGAAAGCGAACTATATAAAGTCCCGTTAGTAGACTACAAAGAATTTCTGTTCTTAAGGAAGAAAAATCAGATACCATAAAACGAATATCTTAAATCATCCGATAACATGCTTTCGGCTGGCATTTTGACAAATAATTAATCAGTTAACATTATCTTATGCTCATATGCACAGATTTTTCTATTGATGTTTATAAATATTTATATATATAAATAGTTACCCCAAAAGCATCAGTAAAGGAATGATGACACCAGGAGATGCTGCGTAGTTAATACCAGCTGTCATGCTAGATGGCAATTCATCATCAATGTAATTGCTTATTACCTCAAACATTTTCTTCTGTCCGCTGAAACGGGTTTTTTTTCAAGTTCTATATATTTGTCTAGGATTTTTTTGTATTTTGTACATCCAACATTTATGTATTAATTTTTTATGTTTCTGTTATGTTTCAGTTGAGTTATCTGTAATGTCTTATCGTTTGTAGTCTGGATATTTATAAAATTTCCTTTTCATAATATCATTGTCACGAACATTCTTTGGACGAGTATTGTGAAAATAATTGTATAAATTCGAGATTGCATGTTAGTTCCAAACGATTTTGATATAATCAATGAGCTTTTTCCGTTTGGTCTTTATATTTGTCATGATTTGGTTTATCTTTTTTTAGATATGGGTTTGTTTGACCATTTTCCCTTTCAGAGTATTGTGTAAAAACTAGAAAAAGCATTAGAATGCAATATATAAAGCAGTACTCAGTTAAGCGTATTCCTGCCATATCTAGAATAAATAACTTACCTGAATGGTCCACAGTGAGGGGATGGTTCTATAGCCACAATAGCAAACAATGGTGGCAACATCGACAAGAACAACATGACTAGTAATAGTGCGTAATAAAAATTGTTTGATCTTGAGGCCCTAAATATGCCTTCCTGTGGAACATTACATACCATCACAGACCAGGAACGTAAATAAAGTAAGATAAATAATTTTGCCAGGTTTAGTAATGGCAGACCTGGCGCGAAAAATGTCCCTAGCCTGAAATGTAAAATTTGTATTCAATATAATTCGTTTGAACATTTTGAAAGTTAAAATACGATCAAAGATTTTTCTCTCAATTTATACATTAACGCTAAAAGACACTTATTGGTGAATGTGTAAAATATGTTGCCATGATATCGTGATTTATGTACTAATAGTTATTTTAACATTAATTCTATTTTTTTTAAAGGCACGAATTTTAAAAGTCAATTCTTATCTTAAAATTTTCGAAATTTTATAATAACTGTGATTTTCATCAACATATTTACATATATATATATATTATCAATACAAGCATATGGCAATTATTATCAAATAGTTCGTTTCTATGTGTGTTGGCGTTTGTTTTTGTTGCGCTTCGGTATTCGTGTTGTTCCTTTATTTTCCTCGTGTAATTGTTGTGTTTCGCTCGGTTTTGGTGTGTAACACGGATTTGGTTTCTCTCGATCGATTTATGACTTTTGAACACCGGTACTGTTGCCTTTATTTGTACGAACCATATAATACCCTGGTTGCTTATCAAGTGAAGTATATTTTCTGCAGTATGGAAATCGGCATATTCTGGCTGCAATAAAAGAATGACATGAAGCAATAAAACTAATCAAAAACAGTGTAGGAATGATGTTTCACATGCTTAATACATAAGTTTACAGTTATATTTTTGTGTATTTAGCTCGATCTTTACTCAAGAACACTAACAGTTTAAAAAAGTAAGAAAATAACCAATATATGTCATATATCAGTTTGAAATAATGGCTGAAAAAAGGTAAACACATTTCCCCAAAGTAAGAAAAAGCCAGATGATAGCCACAAACAACTTCGGATTATTCCGATGATCTATAAAGGTTAGAAGTTCCTGTTCCTTTTGTTAAAGGAGTAGGTCCAGAAAGACCTTTTTTTGCCCCAAATATAGCAGTGTTAAAATGAAAACATTGAGTATTTATTGGAAAGTGGAAAACTTATGTTGCATAAATCTGGGCTGTTTTTGACAATACAATACACATGTATCGGGTACTAGCACCATTAAGTTAGCTAAGTTACTGCAATCTTGACAATTTTAGCATTTGATTTAATTTTTAAACGGTTTCCGTTTTCGATAGAAGTGGACGCATTTGTATTCATTCTTTATATTTTAAATTAAGTTTTTTTTTATGATAATACATAACATATATAAAGGTTGAGGATGAACATGGATGAGGCCTCTTTCATTTTGACAAAAATCATCTGAAAAGTGACGTATCATGGCTTATATGATAGATTTTTAATATTTCAGCTTTAATTTGAGCGTCTTTAATGACTTAATTAGTCCAAATCTTTCACATTAACACATTGTATTTACTTAAGTAGACGTGCACTTAAGTGTTTAAAAAGTGCCGAAATCTTTCATTAGATGAACCTGAAGTTTATGGTCAGAATCGGCACTTACCGGACCTACTCCTTTGTTTTTTGCTCATAACAGGTCAAATCGAATAAATTAATCTTATTTATCCCTGTTAAAACGGAAGATACAAAGGGATATTTAAATCCATAAGTCGAAAACAAACTGACAACGACATGGCAATAAAAAAAGAAAAGAAAAGACAAACAACAGAAAAAAGGACTTAAGACAAATACAAAATAAACGGGTTTCACCTCACACATTAAGCCGATTACTATATCATGGTGACGGCAAATGAAACATACCATTTGTTTATCTGAAAGGAACAAATATCATACAAATCAAGAAGATTTTTTTTAAAAAGAATACACATTAAGAACGATAGAAATGTACGATTGTATCAAAAAAGCTCTTGATTACAATTATACTTACAAATGCTTGCTCCATATCCCAGCAACAAACTGGGTTAAAGTATCTGACACAAAGTCCTCTTAGAAATTCTTGTATTATAATAGTACCAATAACAAATACTAGGTCCATTACTGTTAACTTAAAAACTTCCTGAAATGGGAACACCTCTTCCTTTGATTGAAATTAATTATGAATGTGTCAATATTTTGTATAAACGGTTTAAAGCAATGCATGAAAGATAGTTGTGTTTCAATTGTAATTCATTTTTTTTTATTAAGAGCTATGCATACGCCATATCATTTCTCCATGCACTAACTTTAATTAGATGTAAGATATTAAAAGAAAAATCTAACCAAAAGGTTCACAAGGAATCTCTTTGATATAGCAAAACCCTTTTGTATAAGAAGGAGCTCCTTTGATTCTTAATTAATCAGATTGAAATTAAATGTATATTTCAACCCATATAACGAAGGGACTTAAATGTCGGAACTTTTGTATCAAAACATTTTTCCGCAAAAAGACGGGCCTGAATTTTTAAACTGTAAAATTCTAATTAGAAAAGTTAAAGATTCAAATGTACATTTTCCCTAGGTATACATTTTACATTTTTCACAAATATAATGAGGGATATTTTATTCCCTTCTCTGATATTTCAAAGCTTACGAAAGGTTGAATTTGGTCTACACCAATGTGGTGATAATTTTCGGAATTATAATTGTCATTGTATAATGCGCCTGAACAATTTAACAAACCTTCAGATTCACATACTTGACCTATCATTGTCTCCCAGCATAAACTAGAATCTAATGTTTCTTGCTGAATGCTGCAGTTGATATGGTCCATAGAGGGCATAGTTATTGACGACTCTGTTGTGTTACATGGTTCCTCCATCAGAATGGTATGTAATTCTCGTTTCTGACAAGAACACATAATTTTTTAATATAATCATATAAAAGATTAGTCTTTTTTGCATTGGGAAAAAATATATTAATTATTGTTGCCATTAGTTTTTGTGTGCAGACTTATGGAAGTTGGTTCTTAAAATTGAACACTTGGACACTTTTATATAAAAATAAGAAGATGCGGTATGATTGCAAATGATACAACTCTAGTCTAAATTCAACAAATAAAAATAGTCGGTAAGACTAATTCGTTACAGAGTGTGACAGTGACTCGTATTAGGTCACTAACACACTATGTAACTAATATTATTACATTTAATAGTTATCACAAGTGGAAAGGAATGAATTACGCAAAAACGTTAAAATAATGAAAAACTCATTGAGTGTTTTTAACATTTTGTTTTGTTTATGCATATGGTATCGTTTGGTATGACTTGGTTTTTTTTATGTTTTGTAAAGCTCTAACGTACATATGTATAATAATAAATAATTTTCAGAAATAGTTGATTTAAATAAGACAATACTTACCAAGTCTTCTTGCTTCCAAAACAGTGCAATAAATAATGTATACAGGTTCAAAAGATTCAATCCGAATATTCTTTGAAAAAATAATAAATAATTACAAAATATACGACTGCTTGTAGTTTTATATATGAAATAACATATGGAAGTCATTCTAAATATCATTTATCTGGAAGAAAAGTAAAAAATCAGATGAACTACCAAATGAGTACCACAAGGTTGGTTGACAGGGTATGCATACATCACATGTATTCGAGTCTAGAGTCTTTTCCAGTAGCAAGTGTTCGTCCCATGACAATAGGTAATCAGAAGGAATAACGCCACAGGGATAATAATGGGAAAGTGGAATCAATGACAGAGTTTGAATGAATAATTTGCCAATACCGTTAAGAAATATTACAAATATTAACTCTTTCAAACACAAAATAACAGATTATTTATTGAAATCAAACTAGCTGTAAAAATAATATTGAAAACTGATTATGTCATCATGTTTATTTTTTCATAACATTTTATCAAGTTGTATTGAATGTTAATATCATACTTGACTTTTTATACTAATGTATGCAATGTATATGTTTGCATTTTGTTTGATTTTTCATGATGAGGGCCTCAGGGAAGATTAGTTATATAGCTAACTGTGTAACCCTCTTAAAATAAAGTATTGTTGTTGTTGTTGTTGTTGTTATTCAAAGTCTACATATCAGAGCACTTTGTCGTGTTATATATATTATGTTATAGAAGTTCAAATGTGTATCTTGCATTCATATCTCTGCATAATCAAAGTCTACCATGTTTGAATTTGGTACTTTAATGATGTTTTATTATAACTGGTAAGGTTTTAAAGTTAATGGTCCTTTATTTAAAGAGACGAGCGAAAAATAATTCAAAGGATGGCTCCAGTAAACATATGAGTTGTGCATCAACGATCTGATTAAAGCAGAAGATCTGCTTCATCGTCAAACTATGTTAAAACACAGGCAACAACAGTTCACTGATGTTCAAATACTAGTATCATAGTTTAGTTAGTTTAAACATATTTATTTATAGTGGATTGGGAAACAAGTTTTGCAACTTATATTAATCCCTTTCCACTTTGCGGGTACGAGTGCTGCCTTGTAGCGGCATTAGCCTGCTCTTTTTCGAAATCTACAAGGGTGTCTTTAACGTGCAAGAGATATGGCTCTCTCTTAACACGGGTCAGCCATTTATCGTCCCCGTCCGAAGGACTATCATCGTTTCCTCAAGACCATACTTGCAAATGGTGTCAAGGGAGAGCCGAAAATTCAGTCCCTGAAATTTTCATCCCAGACGGGAATCGAACTAGTATCATAAATCGACCAAGAGATAAATCAAGGTAACTAACAAAAACTGAGAGAATCGTATTAACTCCAAAAGTTACGAGACCGGGTGCAGGTCAAGCGTCTCCTGTTATGCATGCATTATCTGCCGTCAAAATATCACAATTAAGGAATACGACAAAATGGGTCAAATTACGATTCTGGAATGTAAAGATTTTTTTTATTCAGTAACTTAAAGTATTTTGGACTGAAGCATCACACAAAAATGTCGCTAGTGAGTTCAGACATAGACATAATTATAAACTTTACTTTGCAATATATAGAAGATGTTCTCTCACTATATAATTCAAAATTTGGTGACCATGTTCAACTCTTCCTTCCCATCGAGCTAGAGATAAAGGAAACAACAGATACAGTAAACTCTGCCTCATATCTTGACTTACATCTAGAAATTGACAATGAGGATCGGTTGAAAACAAAACTTTACGACAACAGAGATGATTCCAGCTTCCCAATTGTGAACTTTCCATTTCTATGTAGCAACCTTCCAACAGCGCCTGCATACGAAGTAAATATCACCCAATCGATACGATATTCCCGGGCTTGTATTTCCTATCATGATTCCCTTGATAGAGAATTGGTGCTTATAATGAAGCTATTAAACCAAGAGTTTCAAATGGTGAAGTTGAAATCTTCCATTCGTAAATTTTACGGACGCCATCACGAGTTGGTAGACCGTTACGGAATATCCGTTTCACAGATGATATCGGATATGTCCCTAATGTCGTTACTACAATTAAGGCAACAGTAGTATACCGATGTTCAAAACTCATAAATCGATAGAAAAAAACCAAATCCGGTTCACAAACCAAAACCGAAGGAAACGCATTAAATATAAGAGGAGAATGACGAGACAACATTAAAATGTTACACACACAGAAACGAGCTAAGCATTCGACAAAATCCGAAGAGAATAACAAAAATAACATCAAAACTAAATACATGAATTTGGGATAGAAAAGTACCGTGACACGTCTTATAATAATGTGAATTCACACTCAAATATAAGAGGAAACAAACGACACAAAAGAAACACAACGTTAAAATGTAACACACACAGAAACGAACTATAATATAACAATGACCATATTCATGACTTGGTACAGGACAATTTTTAAAGAAAACAAATGGTGGGTTGATTCTGGTTTTGTGGCATGCCAAACCTCCCTCTTTAATGGCCATGTTTAATATAACATTAAAATTACAACACAACATTACAGGACTACAATACAAATAAATAGGAGAACATATTTGACAAAGAAATACACGAATAATAATTCCGTTCCCTTTCCACGAATGTGACCTTCGGAATTAGAATTTTGACCAGGTTTATAATAACATGAGCAACACGACTATCTGCTTACCCTCCCGAAAAACCTGAGATCACCCACAGTTTTTGATGGGGTTCGTTTTACTTATTTTAGTTTTCTATGTTGTGTCTTGTGTACTTTTATTTGTCTGTTTGACTTTTTTCTTTTTTAGCCATGGCATTGTCAGTTTATTTTTGATCTATGAGTTTGGATGTTCCTCTGGTGTCTATCTTTCATAAGTTAATCTATTCGTGATGGTGATCGTAAAACTTATGGACTGCAGATTTCAGTCCTTCTATCACGTAGCGTTTTTAAATAGGTTGTTGTGTAAGGGGCATCAAAGTGAATATGCACAAGCGTAACGTATCAATTTAGATATGTTAATGACATATATGGAGCAAAGGGTGTTTTATCTGCTAAAATATGAAATTTAAAAGTTTAAAACATCACATTTGATATAAACCATAACCAAAGTAATGTTGGTCTTACCTGGCGAGTTGCCATCGCAGATTTACTCTTGGGTGATACTTCTCCATTATGGAAACGATATCAAAGAAAGTTGGGAACAATGTTGCTATGAGTGTCATCACTACTGTTAGCTTTAAATGGAAGATATGTTGATGTTAGTTTGGTTATTTGTAGATGACTGTTCAAGTCAAAAGTCTTAAAAATTTTATCATGATATTATCTAAAAGGATGTATGATTTAGGAAAACAACAATTTACACATTATATGATAAGGGATTAAAGATTACCATAATGTCTTATCGCACACTCTTTTATTAAAATCTGCTGTTATACATGGTGGGTACAATTGCACAACTTGTTTTGTTTTATATGATTTGTATCTCACCAAAACGAGCCACGTCAACTAATTATAGCATCTTCAAGTAGGTTTCACAAATATGTTCTACTGCAGAAACTAGATTTTATTTTGAAAACGTATAACTTGGGATTCCAAAATAAAGATTAGGTCAAATGTGAAACCGTAATTATTCAAACTGTACTTACTGGTCATACTTATCATTTTCATCGCAATACATTCATTTTGTGAACAAGGTAATACTACTAGTATAGACCACTAATCAATCAATAATTAGTCATTTTCCTTTTAAGTTCAGAAAACAGAAAATACTATCATGCAAAAACAAAACAAACTAAATTTCTACAATAACGAATGATTCATTTACATAATTCTAAATAACTAAAAAACAGAACTGGTTTTACACTAGTCATTTTTTGGGCCCTTTATAGCTTGCTGTTCGGTGTGAACCAAAGCCCCTTGTTGAAGACCATATTTTGACCTATAATGGTTTACTTTTACAAATTGTGACTTGGATGGAGAGTTGTCTGATTGGCACTCATACCACATCTTCTTATACTTTAAGATACCTCTTGTTGTTCCCAGAATCCGATTTCTAGGTTGTCTCTCCTGTGGCTTATTTCTACTTCTCTGGATCGTTCAACACATAATTGTATTATATATGTACTAAGGGCTAACAACATCAAGACTATTATGTTGGCCAATATTCGTAACAGTGTCAGTAGTTTTCTAAAAAAATAAAAAAAAATAAAAAATAAGAAAAAGAATGTACATCAGCATATAACCCTTATACTTTTTTCTTTTTTCTTAAACCAAAGTTCGAACTTTCTTTGATTGCGTTGGATTTCGTAGTAAGTGTTAGTTTTTATTCATTTGTTTAATCGTGTTTATCTCAAAATATTTAAATTACCAATTTTTCGGTTTGAAGTTAATCTTTTCAGATAAAGCTTGATTTAAAAAAAAAGGTTTCTAGCATAGCAAAATAATACGTATAATCTTTAGCTGTAAAACGCATTATTTTCTAAATATATAAAGATTATTATGTACTTATTATTTTTTAATATCTATATTTTAGTAACAACATGCATGTATATTACAATCGAATTGAAGCACAAATTACAATATAATGGGCAATTTTTGTTTACATGAAACTTTCAAACCTTTTAGTAAGATCAAATCTTTTGAAATTCTATTCGTGTGTACAAGGAAATATGTAATGTTTATTAATGTGTACCGTTTTTTTGTTAAATGTTAAATGTTTAATGTTATATTTGTAATTCTCATCGGATTTTGTCAAATGTGTTGACGTCTTTTCTATTATATTTATATGTTATGGTAAAGAAAATTAATCACCGCATTCATTTATTAGATTTGATTTTGTTCAACGTAATCAGTACGATATTTTACGTTTGAAGTTAGATTCAAAACAAACCGGACATAGCTTTATAATATAGTTAGTTGCTACCTTAGTTTGCTATTAATAAGTATTAAAATGTGCATTGTTATTAAATGCAATATCAGTATTTAGTTCAAATATAATCTTAAATCAATCCTAATTCTATCTTATTCTTCAAATGTGACGTCATTTTTCATTTTTTGATGATCTGTTTTACAAATTCAAATGACGTTATTTTTTTGTCATTTTTTACAATTTCAAATATGACGTCACTTGGCGTTGAGGTTTAAACTTATTCGGATGTGTCTACATTTTGTGTTGCAAATGTCTGGTTATGTAATGTATTTCAGTTGTTTCCTGTAATTAGTTAATACTTCAGTTTTATCATGTACATCTTTTGTATAGTAATTTCATAAATTTACTGTTTGCAAAAGCATAAACTATTCTAAATAATAGGGATGTTCTGGTAACTAACAGAAAACCCTGGCCGTTTTTGGCACAGCTTTTTTGATCTTTTGGTCCTCGATGCTGTTCGACTTTGTGCTTGTTTCGGCTTTCAAACTTTTGTATCTGGACGTTACTAGTAGATCTTGTGTGGACAAAATGCATCTAGCGTATTAAAATTTTGAACTGGTTGCCTTTTGTTGGCTGTTGTTCGTGTGTTTCTTTGTCAATTGTGTTCTCCAATTTATTTATATTGTAGTCCTGTGGTGTTGTGTTGTCATTTTAATGTTAAATTTTACATGGCTATAAAAGAGGGATGTTTGGCATGCCACAAAACCAGGTTCAACCCACCATTTTTTCCTTTAAAAATGTCCTGTACCAAGTCAGGAATATGGCAATTGTTATATTATAGTTCGTTTCTGTGTGTGTTACATTTTAACGTTCCGTCGTTTATTTTTCTTATTTTTGAGTGTAAATTCACATAGCGATAAGACGTGTCACGGTACTTTTCTATCCCAAATTCATGTATTTGGTTTTGATGTTATATTTGTTATTCTCGTGGGATTTTGTCTGATGCTTGGTCCATTTATGAGTGTGTTACATTGTAGTGTTGTGTCGTTGTTCTTTTCTTATATTTAATGCGTTTCCCTCAGTTTTAGTTTGTTACCCCGATTTTGTTTTTTGTCCATGGATTTATGAGTTTGAACAGCGGTATACTACTGTTGCCTTTATTTCTAAGAATACGCATGTGTTTGCTGTTTGTTAAGGCTATGTTATATTGAGTAACGATTCGTTAATTTATTGATAACATAGGCAATTTTTGCCTACGGGTGTTTAACGTTTGTGCTCATCACGTGAGAACTACGTTTTTTCCACGTGTGTATCACACAGGTTAAACGTTTATATCGCGTGTATTTTACAAACATGTTATTCTCACGTGATAATCACGTTTTAATCTGCTAACGTGCTATTCTGCGTTGAAATTATACAAGTAAGAAGCCAAATTAATTTACTAATTATGCTCAAGTTCACATTTCATATATTTGTTTAACTTCTTTGTATAAAAACACTATATTATTAGCATCTACTTCGTCTTACTTATTTTGTTCTTGTGACTTTTGCTTCTCCTCTAAAATGCTTTCCTAAAACGTGGAATCATAAAATAACATCAGATAAACAAATCACGTTGAAAAATGTATACTCATATTAGTTGATATCTAACACTGCACCCTGATAAGATATATAAATCTCATTACATAAACTGCTTGATCAATGAATTAGGTATTGACAATTCACTTGGAAGCTCAACATATACCCCAACGATATTTTAGTTTTCTATGTTGTGTCCTGTATACTATTATTTGTCTGTTTGTCTCTTTCCTTTTTAGCCGTGGTGTTGTCAGTTTATTTTCGATCTATGAGTTTGAATTTTTTCGCCCCTCTTTTAACTGTTTACAAAACTTTGATTTTTTTAAATACTAAGGCTCTTTCCACCTCAAGAGTATATTACATTAGTTGTTTTTAGCAAAACTTTTAGGATTTTTGGTTCTCAATGCTCCTCAACCATGTTCTTTTTTTTTGGCCTTTAACATTTTTAATTCGAGCGTCACGGATGAGGCTTTTGAAGACGAAACGCGCGTCTGGTGCAAATACAAAATTATCTATGATGAGTTTATTTATATAATTTACTAGAACACACCCGCGAAATCGCAGGCATTTAGAGCTTGTGAGATTTTGTGTCTGGGGAATTTCAGCCTGAAACAATTTCATGTCTGGAGTATTTCAGAAAAGGTGTCAAAATTCATAGGTACTTGGAAACAGTTTAAGCTCCCTTGTTTCCAAAGTCCGTTATTTTTTTCTGTTAAATTCTATTATTTACGCGTTTCTGTATACTATGAACATACGTATACTATATTATAAATATTAAAGTGTATTTAATTTTCTATTGTCCTGTCCCCGTCCGAGAACTTATGAAAATTATCTCTAAGTTAAAACCGAGGTACAATAGTAGTGGTTCTTACGATCTTAAAACCACGAAATGAACAACGCTCTGATTGGCTTATTTATTTATCATTTTTGTTATCTATCATACGGTTGGTTCTCGATGTTAAAACCGGTAATCACGTCTGAATTAAAAGTCTCTTTGATGACGGAAAACTCACTGCTGTATTATAGTAGTATATTGATCACAGTATACATGCAGATAAACGCGAAAATAATTGTCCTTTCCCCGTCCGAGTACTTATGAAAACTATGTGTAAGTTAAAACCGAAGTAAAAAGTAGTGGTTCTTACGATATGAAAACCAAGATATGGACAACGCTCTGATTGGCTTATTTATTTTTTATTTTTGTTATCTATCATTCGATTGGTTCTCAATGTTTAATCCGGAAGTCATGTCTGACATAAAAGTCGGTTTGATAACGGGAACAATATTCGGACACCTTTATTTTCGTTTTTCTCCCAAAATAATCCAAACTGAATAGTCATAAGAAAGGATAACAAATGCGACTATGCATGGTACCTATATGACACAGATGCATGATGAGTAAATTATTGTGGGAGGAAAAGAAGCGACACACAAAATGAGGTCTTCTCGTTCAATAGTATAGATAAAGATTGAGACAACTGAAATGAAGAAGGTAAAGACAACATAGTCAATCTAAACAGCAGAAGATACATTATAAGCAAAACTAAAACTCACTAAAGAACGAAAAGGACTGTGACACTGTCACAATTCCTTTACTTTGGAACTTTTGAATAGAAATTTGGTGCTTCAATGTTAAATTTTGCCAAAACGAATATTTCAAAACTTTCGACACAATACTGTTACCTTAAAACCTGTAACAATTGAAGCATATTTGTTTGTTGAGGTTTCAGGATGTCCAATTGTAAAGTCCCAACCACTAAATAGTTTCCTTGAAAATGTAAAGTTCTCCTCTTGACCAGACAAGCCGCTTCTTTTGCTATTTGCCGCCATTCTAAAATTGAAATGGGAGTTATTCATATTGGTTGATTTTTGTTCAGGTAAGTTATTTGAAATCTGTATTTCCAGTTCAAATACCCAAACAAATCTAAACTATGTTACTCTAACGTGAACATAGGATAACAGTCTGACATGACACATTCATGTAGCTATTCTTATACAAATATTCATTTGAACTGACGGAGCGTACTAAGTCGTTATAAAATTTCCAAGCCCATCGAGACTGGAAACTAAGTATGTATATACATAAGTTTACTTACTGTCGCAGTACCACGATGAAACTGAAGGCAAATCCAGCCAATCCGGTTATCATGTATGCTAGAGGCAGTCTGTAGCTGTTGCCGATTAGTTTATCGTGTCCATAGTAACCATAGAACAAAGGTGAGTATTTCACTATCCCCTTAAATAAAATAAAAACCCGCATACACACACGTATTAGTATATCAATCATGAATTGAAGAATATGATTTTTTAATCTATTTTCTTTTTAGGGAATGAAAAAGATTTAACCCGATAATAGCTAAAGACGAGTATGCCGCCAGTGTTAGGCAAAGTATACTCTGCCACCATTATTAATATATATTAAATAGTCCAAGGTGCTATGCACTTCGACAAGAATAATCATCACTTAAGTAAGAGGTTTTAAGTTAGAGTGATTATATCTTTTTGTGTTCTTAGATATTATAAGTGGTTGCAGCAGTTACAAAGAAATACTTAATAGTAACACATAGTATTTAACCTGTCCATTGGCTGCTGTCTCCCTATTTTCAGAGTTCAGTATTTTTTAAGATTTTACCTTTTACACATTCTACACTTCGGTGTTGACATGCATATCAGTTAAGTGGTCATTTTCAAAACTTTGAATTTTTCGAAAAACTAAGGACTTTCTTATCCCAGGAATAGATTACCTTATCCGTATTTGGCACAACTTTTTGGAATTTTGGATCCTTAAAGCTCTTCAACTTTGTACTTGTTTGGCTTTATAACTCTTTCGATATGAACGTCACTGATGAATCTTTTTTAGACGAAACGCGCGTCTGGCGTACTTAATAATAATCCTTGTACCTTTGATAACTATTAACTCTTTTTACAAAATTGCAAATAAGCAAAGGAAAATTCGATTTCAAAGTTTAACAATCTAATGGTGACAATTATATCCTCGATTGATAATAAACATACATGATGACATATTTCACTTGCCATTTTTGTTTTCACTTACTTCGGCATCCCATATAGATTTAAGCTGGGACGCTTTTTGTCTTTCATCGTCTGGTATGGTTTTATAGCCAACGCTACCACTGGGACGTCCAAAAAGAATTTGAAATAAACGGTAAAATGTACGGTTAAATATAAACAGTCTTGACTTGCAGCGGATGACATTGCATCTAGACCATTGTAACTAATAAGAAAACGCAAAACTCAAAGGAAAAGGGAGACCTGCGCACATGTAACAATATTATAAGTTTTTCCTCTATTTTACCGGAGTCGAGTGTTTTTTCTGTATTGATTTTTTTTGTGTTTTCTGTCATGCACATTGGATGTGGTATTTTAGTAGCCATTCGTTCCTTTGGTTGATAAAGCGTTTGATTTTGTCAGTTTTTAAGGGTTACCTCTTTTTGAGTTCAGCATTTTTGTCTTTCTTTCTCATTGATCTAGATTGAGAATATAACTCAACCACATCTTTATGTTCTTGTCGTCATATCTTTATATTTTCGTAACTGAAAAAAGACGATTTTGATGGCAGATTTTCGAAGTTCTTTGTTATTTTCGCACCCTAGTGTCATAAACGTGTATGAGCTAGATACAGTGTATCTACACTTCTCTGTTGTTGAATAAATAGTGTATGATAATTTCTAGGCGTCTTTGGTTTGTGTGTGTGTGTTTTATTTTTTTATTTTTGTTGCTTTATCATTAATCCATACACACGTCTCTTGTCATTCACACAATACTAGAATAAAGATCATACTGAAAGTAGGCAACACTTTACCAGTGCTTTCGGTGGATATAATAGTAAATTGTATTAAAGAATATGTGCATGTATTACAGAAAATCAAAAATCACATGGACAACATCATAACCCTTTTTCTTCTCGCGATGATACTTATCTCAGGTATAATCAAAAAGCACAACGGCAAAGCTGCCAGCCAAATGTTTATCCACATTAGCCATCGGAGAAATACAAAATATGACGAAACAACAGAACCAAAATGACCTAGAAAAATAAAGGAAAGAGTATCTTTGAACATAGATTGTAGATTAAAAGTATCATTAAAGTGACTGCACAAGGTCCAGTTTTTTCAAAGACTTTAAATGATATATTTGCACTTAATACATTGGATTTGTACTAACTGATACTCTATTTTGGAAGAACGTGATTTGTTTATCTTGAACTTGTTACAGTAATTTTGAGTTCTTATATATATGTACCGTGTGTCGATATTATGCTTGTTGCTTCTTCTTCTTTTTTGTTGCTGTTTCGTATCAATCTATTAATTAAGCGATTTCGATGCGATTTTTGCAGCTTGTTCATGTGTTATGCTTTTACACCACTATCCCATGTTTAAGAAAGGTTGATTGAGCGCTCACCAATCTGCTCAACATTGCGACATTCTTTAGTCTGCAATTCACCTGTTGTCGTTGATTCATGTCTGCCGTATTCGTATTTTTTTATTATTTTTTTATCGTCAGGCCGCTGGTTTTTCTTGTTTCAATTGATTCACATTTGGCCATTCAAAAAAAAAATTTTGTTTTTTATAAACACATAATTTACAATGTCACTTTTAAAATCTAAACATTATATTTACTTTCAATGGCCTTGACTTTCATTTCCCATGGAATCAAAATCTGTGCAAAATCGTTCAAACTTCGTTTAAATCTCCTCATGGACTTGAAAATGCAAAGAAGGTAAGAAAAACCGCCGTTATTTGTGTTCAATCTCTATCATAGATCAACGTTCTTTTTTATTCTGGTATTTTTTATAACATTATATAACGTTATTTTTGCCTTATCACAAAATGTCCTTTTTCAATTTCGAATTCATTAATTAAATTAAGTCTCTATTAAAATATATAACCGTTTGACAAATTACCACCATCCCAGAAATCAGTTACCACGATCTTTCAAGAATAACATTAACAGTTACCATCATGAACGTACTTTATTAAATTGCTATTTTCTAAGTAAAGGACAGCTGTTTAAGGTTAATAATTTACAGACTCGTTGCAAATGTTAATAACCAAACGACGACTGAGTACACAATAAGCCACATTAATGTAAAAACAAAACAATTAAGAGGGAAAGATTTTACTTATTGAGAATTAACTTTAATACACAAAACAATGAAGGATGGCTTCTCGGTTTGCCCTAAGGTAAAATGTCAAAATCTACTAATTAAATTGTTTCGAACTAAATGATAATTTACCATAATAAACTTTTCCCAGCAGCCGTGGCGTTTTGACAGTTTACCTTCATAACGTTCTAGATAGTCTTTAACCGTGCTGCAAAAAAACATATATTCGTATTTAGTTCAAATATGTTAGATTGATACAATTCAGAGATCTATACCTAAAAGCTGAATAAAAACTCCAGATTATATTTTGAATGTTATGAAGTTATCTTTCTAATGTTCAAAGATGTATTTTAAGATTATAATGTAAGTCAATTAATCTTATACATGAATGTATTTTTTTGAATTACATGCAAAAAAATTATCAAGTGAGTCTCCATTTAAGGGTATTACATAATTTCCATCAAATATAGATTGATTCAAAGTGTAAGTTGTACCTGTTACGCTATTTTATAATTTTTTGCTGTAAAGCCGGGGAGACTAAGTTAGGTACCTGAGATGTTTAATTGCACCCTTTCTGGGCGACAACATGCATAATGGATTTACAAAACTGTTATCTGTTTTATACAATGCATAAAAAAGTGAAACAGGAACCACAAAAATTGCTGGACAATTCAACAGACCATATCAACCACCAACGACCGACTTCATTGGAAAATCCCTACACGTACCAACAAAGATAAGTAACAACGGATAATACTTGGTCATAGATTTCATAGTCGTTGAAATTTTAGTTGGTAAAAATTAAAATCACAAAAATACTAAAATCTTAGGAAAATTCAAAAAGGAAATTCCCTAATCAAATGGCAAAATCGAAAGCTCAAATACATTAAACGAATTGATAACAACTGTCATTTTCTTATGGTGAATGGTTGTTTTATAGCTATAAATACGTTACTATCATAAATTCTGAGTATAACCCCAATCTATGTCTACTTTTGCTGAGAGCTTATACTCTCTTGGACCTATAGTTTCTGCACAAAGATTGAACTTTCCTACTGTTTCTTCTGTTACAGGGAATTCAGCTTTACGTTAGATTCTGTTACTCAGAATTTATGATGGTAACGTATTCATAGCTATAAAATATTCAAATTTTCAAGTAAATTTGGATTTTATTAGATAAATACTTACCATCATAAACTATAGGTCCTAACCGCCTCCCGTTCATCACCTTTCCTTACGTTTCTGTCTTGAGGAAATTGAATGGGAGAATATGGGTAAACAGGGGTATAGGTCCGGACCAGTGAGAGTACGTTTATTTTTAGTCGGGGTTATTTCCATCTGACCTATGACGCAATTGGGGTTATACTCAGAATTTGTGATTGTAAGTATTTATCTAATAAAATCCAAATTTACTTTAAAATTTGAGTATTTTATAAAAAGAAAAAGTATGGAAAGTATCCATCAAAGTACTGAAATAAAAGAACGTATTTTATTGTTTATATACTTCACATGCAATGCCAGACAGTTTAATATACTGAAATGTGCAACTGAAGACTATTATTTCACAAGCAGTCAAAAGACAGATTCATACTTCTTACCTAGTTATCTTTAGCTTTTTCTTCATTGTCCATGGCTGAAATCGGACTTGTTCTAAGAAAGATTTTTGGAGTTTGATCTTCTTATATAGACTGTCTTCATCCTCGGAATCGTTTCCTTCAAACAAATCATCTATGCTCTCTTCTTCGTCACTGTAATTGATATTGTGCAGTATTAGCCGTTGATAAAACTATAAACGTTACGCACGCTGTTCCTTCAACCTCTAGGATTTAAAACAAAATCTTCGAAATTTCCTCCGCAAAAACATAATAAAAATGTTAGCAAACACGAAACACTATTAAAACAAATTCAATATATAGCACTTGCGTATTTTTTTCTCACTTAACGCAAAATAAACAAAATAAGAAATATAGGTATTTTTTTACTTACCATTTTTCTATGAACTCCTGCAACAGTGCAGAGGACGTTTTTCTGTGTTGTTTCTTCTCTAGATTTATTTGAGTACTTCGACGTTTTTTGAAGTTTGAATGTGCGTCCATTTTGCGTCTGATCTCAGACGAAATACGTCATATAGTTATTATATGATATACGAGATTAATTAATTAAAGTTCGATCTAAAAGTATTTGAACATTATTGCAGAGTACTGTGTTGCAGATTTTGCTTTGTATATATTTATTGATGCAATAAATAAGCTAGTTAATCAAAAGGTTTATCGTGTTTCTGTTTAACTAATATTGTGTAATATCATTGCCATTTCTTTTCATACAACTGTTTTCTCTATTTCATTCAAACCAAGTGAAGCATAACTGCAATCTTTTAAATAATTAATGCATGTGCTTAAACATATTTGAAGAGAGAATTGTTAGTTTCATCAATAAAATTGCATTTTCAAATGAATGTGTTGTAAAAACATCTCCAAGTGTAGGTAAGTTCTTCACGGTTACACAATTGAATGGTAATACATGATTGTTGTTATTTCATGTAAGATGTATTGATGCCTTCGGTATAGAATCTCTATTTATCCTAGTAAGGAAAATTCAATGTATTACTTTATTAAGTGCCGATTGTCAATCGATACTCAGTGTTTTGTTTTTCACAATTTGTTATTGTTTTCCTCAGTACCGACGAGTGATGGCCATTTCCAATTGATCATTTTAGTGTGTTATAATGTTGTGTTGTTAGGTAACTATCCCGTGTTATGAAGCGGTGCTTTAGATTACCTTAGCTGTATTTGGCAACACTTTTAGGAATTTTGGATCTGAACGCTCTTCAACTTCGTACTTTATTCAACTTTTTTGGATTCGAGCGTCACGGATGAGTCTTCTGTAGACGAAACGCGCGTCTGGCGTATATATGAAATTTAGTCCTGGAATCTATGATGAGTTTATTTACATATCTTTACATTTACGCCATTCATTTTTTCGGCAAACTTTAAGATTTTCTGCATTATTTTTAATAGCAGCAATAGACTTCCTTAACTATAATTGGAAAACCTTTCGGAACTTTGGGTCTACAACTCGCTTCAACTCCGTACTTTATTTAGCCTTTTCATCTTTTTATTAGCGTGTCACTGATGATTCTTTTGAAGACGAAACTGGCGTCTTCCGAACAAATCTTAAGCCTGGTATATACAGTATGATGAGTTTATTTACAACTGTCTCGATGCCACTAATGGTAGATGTTTCCACCCAGAGCCGATCACCAGTCCAGTAGTCAGAACTTCTGTGTCGACATGAATAATCTTTTGTATGGTCATTAATATAAATCAAACGTTTACAAAATGTTTATTTTTTCGAAATACTAAGGACTTTCTACACCAGAAAAAAAGAACTTAGCTTAATTTGGCAAAACCTATTGGAATTGTGGGGCTTCAATGCTCTTCAACTGGCGTTTACAAATTTTAAGTCTGCCATGTATGTCACTAATTGAAGGTCATACGGTGTCCTGTAATATTGTTCATGTCTGTGTCATTTTGATTTTGATGGATATTTGTATTATTTGCAATAATACCACATCTCTATGTTTTTGTATTGATTAAATGAAAAGTAACTGTTGGTTTGTTTAATCCGTTAATACCCATTCCATACTGCTGTGTTGATGATATCAAACATCAAATATTGAACTGTTATTCGACCTATCAATGTTAAATTTCTTTTTTCCCAATCAAGTATTATTTTGTTTTACTGTCTCGTTATTTTTTCAATATTTAATTTTTCACATTTGTCTTTATCTAATCCATATTAGACACCTCAACTTTTAGATTTTATTCTGATTCCCTCAGAGCTATTGTGTTGCAGGATGTACTTGGAAAGAGCTACAACACATATGTTTTACAAATTTGGATAATAAGGAAACCATTTAAAAAGGAAGGCTTTGCAAGCCTACTTGAAATTAAAGACCTGTATGTCAAATTTGCAAGAAAATCCACATCTGCCTGTACCAGGTATATTTGGTTTGTGGCAATAAAGAGAATCATGTATATGTTGTGTACAAGTTATCATTTTGTACAAACTATAATTTGTTCAAAAATATTGTACAAATCATAATTTGTATTTTGACTTTGTATAAATTACAATTTGTACAAAATGTGCCTGTACAAATTACAATTTGTACAAAATTAAACGAAAATTCACTTATAACTTGTACAATAATTTATAATTTTGATTTTGTTTAAAAAAAATAATTCTTGATCACTTTGCAACGGCCAACTACTTTGGGGTCTAAAGCAATATATCCAAGGTATTTATGTAACTCTATTAGTCATTTACTTAGTTGATGAATTAGTGTAATCATGACCGAGATTGTTGATCAGTAGGATACATTGCCCAAAAAATTCTGAATAATACACAATAGAACAACCATGTCACACAAAGGACAAGCATAATGGGCTTATAAAGCTAAATTGAGGTATGACAGTTACATTGAAACACCGACCACTCTTGCCAGGAGGCATGCTCTGCAAAGTCAATAGACCCAAGACGATTATCTTACCAAGATTGATTATTTGTTGCTTAACGTCCAGTAGCAAATATTTCATGTATATTCAGGACGAAAACAAATTAACAATAAAAACAATAGAAAAGTTCTGTGATATAGGCGTCTGGGTTTAAGGTCGGAGTAATTAAGACTGCAACAGGTAATGAGGGCCAGAAATTAAGCCTTGTAACAGATTGCCTACATACTCTTCAGAGAGCTGTTTCAATGGTTCTTAACGTACAAAGAGTGTGGCACTCTCTTTACACCAGTCATATCTTTTCCAAAGTGAACTGAAATAGGAGTGGACACAGGTTTTCACATTTTCATAGATTATAAGTTATTCAATTCTTTGCTTCAGATTTTATTTTGTCGGATTATTTCTTGTTATAATGGTATTACATAATTTCCATCAAATATAGATTGATTCAAAGTGTAAGTTGTACCTGTTACGCTATTTTATAATTTTTTGCTGTAAAGCCGGGGAGACTAAGTTAGGTACCTGAGATGTTTAATTGCACCCTTTCTGGGCGACAACATGCATAATGGATTTACAAAACTGTTATCTGTTTTATACAATGCATAAAAAAGTGAAACAGGAACCACAAAAATTGCTGGACAATTCAACAGACCATATCAACCACCAACGACCGACTTCATTGGAAAATCCCTACACGTACCAACAAAGATAAGTAACAACGGATAATACTTGGTCATAGATTTCATAGTCGTTGAAATTTTAGTTGGTAAAAATTAAAATCACAAAAATACTAAAATCTTAGGAAAATTCAAAAAGGAAATTCCCTAATCAAATGGCAAAATCGAAAGCTCAAATACATTAAACGAATTGATAACAACTGTCATTTTCTTATGGTGAATGGTTGTTTTATAGCTATAAATACGTTACTATCATAAATTCTGAGTATAACCCCAATCTATGTCTACTTTTGCTGAGAGCTTATACTCTCTTGGACCTATAGTTTCTGCACAAAGATTGAACTTTCCTACTGTTTCTTCTGTTACAGGGAATTCAGCTTTACGTTAGATTCTGTTACTCAGAATTTATGATGGTAACGTATTCATAGCTATAAAATATTCAAATTTTCAAGTAAATTTGGATTTTATTAGATAAATACTTACCATCATAAACTATAGGTCCTAACCGCCTCCCGTTCATCACCTTTCCTTACGTTTCTGTCTTGAGGAAATTGAATGGGAGAATATGGGTAAACAGGGGTATAGGTCCGGACCAGTGAGAGTACGTTTATTTTTAGTCGGGGTTATTTCCATCTGACCTATGACGCAATTGGGGTTATACTCAGAATTTGTGATTGTAAGTATTTATCTAATAAAATCCAAATTTACTTTAAAATTTGAGTATTTTATAAAAAGAAAAAGTATGGAAAGTATCCATCAAAGTACTGAAATAAAAGAACGTATTTTATTGTTTATATACTTCACATGCAATGCCAGACAGTTTAATATACTGAAATGTGCAACTGAAGACTATTATTTCACAAGCAGTCAAAAGACAGATTCATACTTCTTACCTAGTTATCTTTAGCTTTTTCTTCATTGTCCATGGCTGAAATCGGACTTGTTCTAAGAAAGATTTTTGGAGTTTGATCTTCTTATATAGACTGTCTTCATCCTCGGAATCGTTTCCTTCAAACAAATCATCTATGCTCTCTTCTTCGTCACTGTAATTGATATTGTGCAGTATTAGCCGTTGATAAAACTATAAACGTTACGCACGCTGTTCCTTCAACCTCTAGGATTTAAAACAAAATCTTCGAAATTTCCTCCGCAAAAACATAATAAAAATGTTAGCAAACACGAAACACTATTAAAACAAATTCAATATATAGCACTTGCGTATTTTTTTCTCACTTAACGCAAAATAAACAAAATAAGAAATATAGGTATTTTTTTACTTACCATTTTTCTATGAACTCCTGCAACAGTGCAGAGGACGTTTTTCTGTGTTGTTTCTTCTCTAGATTTATTTGAGTACTTCGACGTTTTTTGAAGTTTGAATGTGCGTCCATTTTGCGTCTGATCTCAGACGAAATACGTCATATAGTTATTATATGATATACGAGATTAATTAATTAAAGTTCGATCTAAAAGTATTTGAACATTATTGCAGAGTACTGTGTTGCAGATTTTGCTTTGTATATATTTATTGATGCAATAAATAAGCTAGTTAATCAAAAGGTTTATCGTGTTTCTGTTTAACTAATATTGTGTAATATCATTGCCATTTCTTTTCATACAACTGTTTTCTCTATTTCATTCAAACCAAGTGAAGCATAACTGCAATCTTTTAAATAATTAATGCATGTGCTTAAACATATTTGAAGAGAGAATTGTTAGTTTCATCAATAAAATTGCATTTTCAAATGAATGTGTTGTAAAAACATCTCCAAGTGTAGGTAAGTTCTTCACGGTTACACAATTGAATGGTAATACATGATTGTTGTTATTTCATGTAAGATGTATTGATGCCTTCGGTATAGAATCTCTATTTATCCTAGTAAGGAAAATTCAATGTATTACTTTATTAAGTGCCGATTGTCAATCGATACTCAGTGTTTTGTTTTTCACAATTTGTTATTGTTTTCCTCAGTACCGACGAGTGATGGCCATTTCCAATTGATCATTTTAGTGTGTTATAATGTTGTGTTGTTAGGTAACTATCCCGTGTTATGAAGCGGTGCTTTAGATTACCTTAGCTGTATTTGGCAACACTTTTAGGAATTTTGGATCTGAACGCTCTTCAACTTCGTACTTTATTCAACTTTTTTGGATTCGAGCGTCACGGATGAGTCTTCTGTAGACGAAACGCGCGTCTGGCGTATATATGAAATTTAGTCCTGGAATCTATGATGAGTTTATTTACATATCTTTACATTTACGCCATTCATTTTTTCGGCAAACTTTAAGATTTTCTGCATTATTTTTAATAGCAGCAATAGACTTCCTTAACTATAATTGGAAAACCTTTCGGAACTTTGGGTCTACAACTCGCTTCAACTCCGTACTTTATTTAGCCTTTTCATCTTTTTATTAGCGTGTCACTGATGATTCTTTTGAAGACGAAACTGGCGTCTTCCGAACAAATCTTAAGCCTGGTATATACAGTATGATGAGTTTATTTACAACTGTCTCGATGCCACTAATGGTAGATGTTTCCACCCAGAGCCGATCACCAGTCCAGTAGTCAGAACTTCTGTGTCGACATGAATAATCTTTTGTATGGTCATTAATATAAATCAAACGTTTACAAAATGTTTATTTTTTCGAAATACTAAGGACTTTCTACACCAGAAAAAAAGAACTTAGCTTAATTTGGCAAAACCTATTGGAATTGTGGGGCTTCAATGCTCTTCAACTGGCGTTTACAAATTTTAAGTCTGCCATGTATGTCACTAATTGAAGGTCATACGGTGTCCTGTAATATTGTTCATGTCTGTGTCATTTTGATTTTGATGGATATTTGTATTATTTGCAATAATACCACATCTCTATGTTTTTGTATTGATTAAATGAAAAGTAACTGTTGGTTTGTTTAATCCGTTAATACCCATTCCATACTGCTGTGTTGATGATATCAAACATCAAATATTGAACTGTTATTCGACCTATCAATGTTAAATTTCTTTTTTCCCAATCAAGTATTATTTTGTTTTACTGTCTCGTTATTTTTTCAATATTTAATTTTTCACATTTGTCTTTATCTAATCCATATTAGACACCTCAACTTTTAGATTTTATTCTGATTCCCTCAGAGCTATTGTGTTGCAGGATGTACTTGGAAAGAGCTACAACACATATGTTTTACAAATTTGGATAATAAGGAAACCATTTAAAAAGGAAGGCTTTGCAAGCCTACTTGAAATTAAAGACCTGTATGTCAAATTTGCAAGAAAATCCACATCTGCCTGTACCAGGTATATTTGGTTTGTGGCAATAAAGAGAATCATGTATATGTTGTGTACAAGTTATCATTTTGTACAAACTATAATTTGTTCAAAAATATTGTACAAATCATAATTTGTATTTTGACTTTGTATAAATTACAATTTGTACAAAATGTGCCTGTACAAATTACAATTTGTACAAAATTAAACGAAAATTCACTTATAACTTGTACAATAATTTATAATTTTGATTTTGTTTAAAAAAAATAATTCTTGATCACTTTGCAACGGCCAACTACTTTGGGGTCTAAAGCAATATATCCAAGGTATTTATGTAACTCTATTAGTCATTTACTTAGTTGATGAATTAGTGTAATCATGACCGAGATTGTTGATCAGTAGGATACATTGCCCAAAAAATTCTGAATAATACACAATAGAACAACCATGTCACACAAAGGACAAGCATAATGGGCTTATAAAGCTAAATTGAGGTATGACAGTTACATTGAAACACCGACCACTCTTGCCAGGAGGCATGCTCTGCAAAGTCAATAGACCCAAGACGATTATCTTACCAAGATTGATTATTTGTTGCTTAACGTCCAGTAGCAAATATTTCATGTATATTCAGGACGAAAACAAATTAACAATAAAAACAATAGAAAAGTTCTGTGATATAGGCGTCTGGGTTTAAGGTCGGAGTAATTAAGACTGCAACAGGTAATGAGGGCCAGAAATTAAGCCTTGTAACAGATTGCCTACATACTCTTCAGAGAGCTGTTTCAATGGTTCTTAACGTACAAAGAGTGTGGCACTCTCTTTACACCAGTCATATCTTTTCCAAAGTGAACTGAAATAGGAGTGGACACAGGTTTTCACATTTTCATAGATTATAAGTTATTCAATTCTTTGCTTCAGATTTTATTTTGTCGGATTATTTCTTGTTATAATATACAAACTAAATTATTATTGGAACCACTTTATTCATGTTATTTATAAGTTGTCTTTTTCCAATATAGATAGGATTTTGAAGTGAAAGGATGTGTTTCTGTGAGCTCCTGATTGATAATAACCATGGCTTTACTAAACAGTTTTACTGTTGAATAATCACTGTTTACTTCTTTTAATACAACTGTACGTTTTAATCAAAGTATTGAAAGAAGTGAATTAACTGGTCAAGTTTTAGAAAATGAAAGTCTTTCATTGAAATTATCACCTGAGAATGTATCAGACTTTTTGCAAATATCGCCTAAGAAGAATAGTGTTACTATTCATGTCTCGTCACATATGGTACAGGATGTTCAAGGAATTTTGGATGATGATTTAAATTTTATATGGAGTCACTTTCAATATGGAAATATATATAAAACTGTGAACAATTCAGTGACATTAACACTATACGTAAGTACTGGTACAATTAATGTGCAAGGTCGCAATGTTTTTACTTGGATTGATACTTTTGTTGTTAAGTGTGAATTACTTGAAAAGGAAATTATCTCATCTCAAACCAAGGTCATCAACACCAGTTGAATTTATTCAAGACATTTTCAATAGCTCAATAGAATCAAATGTAGAAAAATCACAAATATCTGAAAATGAAAATCAAGAGGAGATCCTCAATCTCCAAAATGACTCAATAACTGAACTGAAATTAAATTATATAAGTACCAACTCTATATACGATGGCAAAAGTAGAGATCACTTAATAAATATCATTAAACATCTTGAATCTGAACTAGCAGTGAAAAAAATATGCAGTGAGCAATCATTACAAACTGAGTTTTTAGCTGTTTCTGTTGAGTGCCAAACATCCCAATATGTCAACAATTGTGATGCATCAACTCAGACAAGACCTATTCCAGCTCCAAGACTTTCCAAGTTAAAACTCATAGAAGAATAATGCCTACCTGTCATTGAGCAAAAATCCCAACATAAAAACTCAAGTCCAAATCCAAAATCCAAAAACTATCAGCAACCATAGTCCAGAGAAGGTTAAAAAATCAGGTGACAAAAACTTAATCATTAGATCGTCAATACTTAAAGGGATTAGAACTTCAGGCCTATCAAAGACCAACATCAGAACATTCAGAGGGACACACATTGATAGAATACCATGGGAAATCGTAAATAAGGACCTGAAAGCATATAAGAATATCATTCTCCAAGTTAGCGGAAATGACATAAGTTTAAAAGATTTTGAAACAGAATATGAAAGTCTGCTCTTAGCAGCTTGTAGTTGTAGTAACTCTGACTGTAACATCATAGTCTCAGTATTCGCTCCCAAGATTGATGTAGATGTTTACAGGGCAAATGTAGCTTTAGAAAGATTATGTTAACACCCTGGGCTAGTTTTATAAGACAGTATGAAATGTATATGAGTGACAGCTTCAATCAAAACAATCATTTCTATGTTCAGGATGCTATTCATTTCAACTCAATAGGAACATCAAGATACATCAGAACAATAGATAACATAATTGGAATAATCAATTCACATTTTGTTTGTGAGAACTGTGGTGAACTTAACCATAAAACATCCTTCTGTAGATTTCATATGAAAATTAAATGCTTCAAGTGTAATAGGTATGGACACAAACTAAAATTTTGTACTGCTTGAAAAAATGGCAAGGAAGGAAATGCCAATTTAACATCTATTTCAAACAAATTTGATGTACTGACAATATCATGTTCTGAATGCAATTTATTTCCATGCATATATAAATTATTTTCTTTGCCACAAGGGCCTCAAAATTCTGAGATAAAGAAAACTAGAAAACACTAGAAAAAACAATTAAAGAAAAGAATGAGAGTAATTTCTCACTTGACACAACCCAGGAAATGTCTACTGTTAATTTTTATAGTACTAATGATGAGTTGTTAATTCTGATAATTTTAACACTGAATCTCAGACATCTGGACAGGATACATTACTTGGTATTAAACAGCATGATACAAACTGTGTAATGTTTGATGATGAGTCTAATGTAGATAATTTATTATTACCTCTCCCTCAGGTCAGTTTAATAATTGATGTGAAATTATCTTATGTTTCTGTGTTTACTTTAGCAATTATTGTTTGTATATATTATTTAATCAATTTTGAAAACCATGCATTGACAGCTAATGATAAGATTTTAAACTCTTATGGTTTAAGTAAATCAAAAGGTATCAGGATTTGTTCTCATAATGTAAATAGGTTTAAAAGTAAATATGAAGAAATTAAACATAACCTTATGTTTTCTGATAACCAACCTGATGTTTTAGGATTGTGTGAAACATTTTTAACAAAACACACAACTGATGACGAATTACAAGTACCTGGTATGTATTTGAAAGAAAGAGACAAAACATCCCAAGATGGGGATGGTCTGATTGTTTACCTTTCTGAAACTGTTAATTTTTAAAGAAAAAAACAACATAGAAACAGGGAGTACTGAAACAATGTGGTTTAAAATTAAACCAGATTACAAAAAAATCTTTTTTACTATGTTTTGTGTATAGGCCACATAAATCATTGATAGATTGGGTTGATGGTTTTGAAAAAGAAATAAGGCAACAACCATTTTCTTATCGGGGGGGGGGGGGGGGGGAGGGGGCTGGGATTTTTATTGTGTTCATATTTTTTTTTACCAAACCTTCCTCCGATAAAATATATTTTTTCTTATGAGAAGGAAAGCAAAATTTTTTTTCCTATAATGTGGAACAGAAATACATTATTTTTCTCAAAACCATAAAATTTACATAAAATTCATTTTATTATTTTATAATTGATGTAAAATGTAAAGTGCATGGCTCTGTCTATATCCTGGCATTGGCTGTTGTCTCTGGGTTTTTTTTTTTAGCCCACATCAGCTCAGTAGTCAGTGCTTCGGTACTGACATGATTAAACAAACTTTACTAAAATTGTCCGTTTATAAATTTTGAAATTATTATGAAATTAAGGTTTCAACTCCCAGGCAAAGTTGGCTTTAGATGAATTTGGCTATTTATTTTAGGTATTTTTAACATATAGCTCTTTAACGATTTTCGGTACTTATACATCTTCGGATTTCAAATGTTTGGCTTTGAGCGTTCCTAATGAAGGTAAATCCAGAAAAGCGCTTCGGACGCAATAAATTATTAAACGTGTTGTTTTATATTTTTACATCACTGGGCGATACCTCTGCTGGTGGACTATCAGTCCCCGAGGGTATCATCAGCTCAGTAGTCAGTGCTTCGGTTCTGACATGATTAAACAAACTTTACTAAAATTGTCCGTTTATAAATTTTGAAATTATTATGAAACTAGTGTTTCAACTCCCTCAGCAAAGTTGGCTTTAGATGAATTTGGCTATTTATTTTAGGTATTTTTAACATATAGCTCTTCAACGATTTTCGGTACTTATACATCTTCGGATTTCAAATGTTTGGCTTTGAGCGTTCCTGATGAAGGTAAATCCAGAAAAGCGCTTCGGACGCAATAAATTATTAAACGTGTTGTTTTATATTTTTACATCACTGGGTCGATACCTCTGCTGGTGGACTATCAGTCCCCGAGGGTATCATCAGCTCAGTAGTCAGTGCTTCGGTACTGACATGATTAAACAAACTTTACTAAAATTGTCCATTTATAAATTTTGAAATTATTATGAAACTAAGGTTTCAACTCCCTCAGGCAAAGTTGGCTTTAGATGAATTTGGCTATTTATTTTAGGTATTTTAACATATAGCTCTTCAACGATTTTCGGTACTTATACATCTTCGGATTTCAAATGTTTGGCTTTGAGCGTTCCTGATGAAGGTAAATCCAGAAAAGCGCTTCGGACGCAATAAATTATCAAACGTGTTGTTTTATATTTTTACATCACTGGGTCGATACCTCTGCTGGTGGACTATCAGTCCCCGAGGGTATCATCAGCTCAGTAGTCAGTGCTTCAGTACTGACATGATTAAACAAACTTTACTAAAATTGTCCGTTTATAAATTTTGAAATTATTATGAAACTAAGGTTTCAACTCCCTCAGGCAAAGTTGGCTTTAGATGAATTTGGCTATTTATTTTAGGTATTTTTAACATATAGCTCTTCAACGATTTTCGGTACTTATACATCTTCGGATTTCAAATGTTTGGCTTTGAGCGTTCCTGATGAAGGTAAATCCAGAAAGCGCTTCGGACGCAATAAATTATTAAACGTGTTGTTTTATATTTCTACATTATGATAATCTCTGAGTCCGTCATACAGGTACCACAGTCCTTGAATTTTAATACTGCAATTGATGTGGCCACCATTGCCATATGGCAAAGAGTGAGTAGATTCAAGTTATAAACATCCACTGTTTCCAACTATGATAATTGACATTCCATTGAAAAAAAGAGGTATAAAGAATGATACAGAATGATACAAAGGAAAATACTATCGGTATACAAGTCTGTGTCATACACAATCAGGGCTTCTTTGAAAAGACTGTTTATGATACCATATCTATCCCTGTTATAAAATGATCATTTCATGTTATAATAGTTGCAGTTTTAAGTATGTCTTAATGTAGTAGCATACATGCGGGAGATTTGGAATGCTTTTAAATATTTCTGGATCAAACACTATAACAGGAAAATACAAAAAGTAATAAGGTATAAATAGAAATCTTAGCGTAATCTGTAGACTGGACAGATGTTTATAATCTGCTGTTTCACTGTCTCAACTGTTGTTATTTTCACTATTCTCAAATTCAGCAGTGCAAAATGTTTTTTCAAGCAGGTGACAGCATAATTTTTTTTCCAGCTACAGTGCAAAACATAATTTTTTTTTCTGTCAGCTAGGCCATCAAAATATTTTTTTCAAAAAAATCCCAGCACCCCCCCCCCCCCCCCCCCCCCCCCAGATAAGAAAATGGTTGTTGCCTAAGAGTGGCAATGACTATGAATTCAGATATAACACTGTAACAATTATAGGGGATTTTAATTTTTAAAGCACCAAACAAACCTCCTCAAAAATGGCTAAATGTTTTAGAATTATATAATTTTCAACAACTGATTGTAGATGCCACAAGGGTAACAAAAGATACTAGTACACTGATTGATCATATTTATGTCAATAATCCCAATATGGTACAGAAATTACATGTCTGTAGATATGCAATTGGTGACCATTATCCTATTTGTTTAACAAGGAAAGAAGCAAACATAGGCAAAAAGAATACACACAGTACAATTACATATTAAAGAAATTTCAAAAATTTCAACCAAACGATTTTTATTAGATCTGCAATCTACATCTTTTCATGAAATTGAATTTGAAGAAAACCCCTCTGACTGTCTTCAATTGATTTATGATATGTTGAACAAGCCTTTAGATAAACATGCTCCTGTTGTTAAACAGAGAGTTAAAAAGGGCAGGCAGTCTGAATGGTATAACAGTGAAATCATTTACGCTAGGAATATGAGAGATAAATATAATGCACTTGGTTTATGGAGTGAGTATATATTTTGGAGAAATAAAACTAAACAAATTTATATAGATAACTTAAAAAAGAATTATTTTAAAAATATGGTAAAAGACTCCAATGACCCTTAAATCTTATGGAAAAAGTAAAAACACAAAAATACTGAACTCCGAGGAAAATTCAAAAAGGAAAATCCAAAATCAAAAGGCAAAATCAAAAGTCCAAACACATCAAACGAATGGATAACAACTGTCATATTCCTGACGTGGTACAGGCATTTTCTAATGGAAATGTCTTCGCAGTCTGAACCCAAAAGTTAAAAATACACCATATGAGTTAGCCACAGAAAAGTAACAATACAACTACAAGTAAAAAATGTATAGCTGACACTTTTAATAACTTTTTCACTTCCTGTGCTGAAAAACTAAGAGAACAAGGAAGTTATACACCTGTAAAGAAAGAAAATTTTAGTAATCTAAGTAAATTTTTAAAATGAATTACATAAACATGAAAATTTTTCTATACCACCAGT